>NC_083633.1:17077791-17377791 GCF_963584025.1 Labrus mixtus | reverse complement strand
GACACACCACGTCTCTCTCTCTCTCAGCTGAGAATAAAGAAGTCTTTGTAACCTCCAAGTCTCTCTGGACCTGGGCTTTAAACACATGTATCAAGAGGCTTCCTATCCACAGAAAGATACACACACACACACACACACACACACACACACACACACACACACACACACACCATAAAACTCCCAAAAAATAAGCTCTTAAATCAGAAATTGTTCCTTCAATGGACTGAAACTCAATTAGATCATCTTTAGATCTGCAGGCAATGTTTGAATCTTGGAAATTAAAGCTGCAGGGAAGTTGTGTTGTTAAAATGTGAGAAGGCGAACGGAGAACAAAATAATCAGAAATAAGAGAAACACAGAAGATAAAGACTCAGCACTCACCATCCTCTTTGCATTCCTCGGGCGGCTTTGCCTTCTTGGCGAGCCTCGGGTCCAGCCACGATGTCGTCTTGGTGTTGTGGCTGTAAAGAGACGAAAGGGAAAAGAGAGAGAGAGAGAGAGAGAGAGAGCGAGTGAGAGGGAGTGTGATAGATGGCGAGAGAGAGGAGACTTGGCAGAAAGCGAGAAGGAGGTTGGTGGATTCTTAATTCAGCCGGAGAATCATTTTCAGAGAGGAAAGATGAGACTCCCTCGTGTGCCAACCCTTCTGAAAAGGTGACGAGAAAGAAAAGAGGGGGGGGGGCTGGAAAAAGCTTTGGGTTAACAAAATGGCAATCAATACTTTTAATTGGCTTACTAAGCAGGCAGAGGGGGAGGAGGAGGAGGAGGAGGAGGAAGAAGGGGGTGAGCGAGGGGAACAGCTGTGGGTTTGGCAGATTCATCCACAGCCCCCGGGGCACAGAGCTGGATCCAGATCAGATATGATGGCGTGTCCGGGAAAACTCCGAGCGCCTCCTCAACTCGTCTGAAGCTCAGGAGCCACAATGGCCTCTCTTTCATGATGACAGTAAGGAGAGGGGGGAGGGGGGGGAGGATTGTATGCAAAGTGCCTACAGTAGAAAAGCGAGAAGATGAAGGAGGAAGAAGCAGGCTTCCTTGTGTCTTTTTCTTTCTTTTCAGTACTTTTAACTTGGGCTTATGTCCCAAAGGGAAATTTGATTTTTGCACTTGAGACTTAAAAAAACAGTACACCAATAATAAGATGAACGAAAACATAGAAAACATGAATCTGAACACACCAAGTGAGCACGTTTTGGTTAACTGTTTAAAAAGACGTCTACGGCCACTGGTTGGTGACGGTGACCAGGCTCGCTTGTCTTAGCATGGCTCCGTTAGCTGTCTGATAGTGAAGACGATGAATAATTAAAGCTTATGAGAATGTCTTAAATGTCGAAGGTATTCTGTCAACAAAGATTCCAAACTCCAGTGTGAGACATTCATGATTAAAGGAGACATTTTAGAAAAAAAACAACAACTTTGTTTTAGCACCGAGTACAAATATGTTCAGTAAATGTTGATATGGATTCTGTGGTGTTAACAGATCCTGCAGAAATATGTTGAATCTGGAGGCCAAGACAGGATTTTGGTAGCAGAAGTGTTTCTGGTGGTCAGAGTGGTTTTGCCCACTTGCGTTTTATCAGGCATTGCTTGTAAGCAGGAAAAACAGTCCGTGTGGAGAGTGATAAGAGCACGGTTGTATAATCCAGGATCCCCTCTGTGGTCTTCTCACAACCGTTCAGCTTTAATGGAGGCCTTTAAAGACATCTGCGTGCAAGTGCGGCTAACAATGCACTCTTAGACCTGTCTTCAACACCGACTCACCAATTCCATCCTCCAGTCGGACCAATGGCAACGCAGAGGCACAGGAAGTTCTAGCATTAAGTCCTTTATCACAACTGGCTACACCAGGAGCCCTGAAAAGTTCTCCATCGCTCCCAGAGGAATGCATATTGATCGCTAGATGATAGCTAATGAGTTCTGAGGATTTGTGGATATGCTCCTTACAGTAGATCAAGATATTTGAGTCCGGATCGAAACGGTAAATTCAGAGCCTAATGAAGTGTCTGCACATTTTTAAAGACAGAACTTGAGATTTTTGAAACATCTTTTTAAGACCCAAACAAATAAAAACTAATGCAATTTTTGTACAGCATAGCTTTGGGGCATTTGGGGAAGAATCAGCATTGCATCCGTGGTTTGGGTATGCTTAAATCACAGGGAAATCCATAAAAAACGATTGATGCTAACTAGGATTCAAACATGTCTCGTTTAAAGTGCTGTCTCAAATACAAACATCAAACTGAAGGCTTTTTCAAGACATTTTAAGGATCCACATGAATCATGATTTAAAGGTTAGTTAGTCAGTTTTGTTCTTTCCACCAACTCATCCTCCCTCTCTTTCTTCTTCCCCACCTTTGGACCTTTTTTTTTTTTTTACCTTCCAACACACTGTCCTCCTCTTTTACGCTCCTCCTTCCCATCTTCTACTGCCATCTATTACTATTTATAGCCGACACATCTTCTACTATCTCCTCTTTTATGTCCTCCCCTCCTGTTTTCTCAATCCAAGCTATTTTTAATCACTATCACTTTCTTTCCCTTTCCTCCTCCATCTCTTTGCTTCTCGTCCTCCCCTCAGCTGGTTCACTTCAAGGGCTGCAGGTAAACGGATTGATCTCACATGGAGGCCAATCAAAGGCAAGCGCTCTCTTGGCAGCGATCGCTTTGGCACGGCATCACATACACCGGACGATTTAAAAAAAAAAAAAAATTTGAAGCTGCATATCATATCAGCAGGCTAACTGCATTAGTTGTTTAATGTGCATGGTGGATGTGGGAGCGTGAGGTTTCTATGTTTAGTGGGAGGAGACAGACGCTGTGGAGGGAATTTAAACGTCTGCTTCTTCGGTCGAACAGACATGAAGAAGCAACATGTGCCTGGCTTGATGACAACCGCATCCCCGCCTACTTCTTTCATAGTCTGGTGCTGCTGCTGCTGCTGCTGCTGCAGAGCACCTAGAGGTTTATGACGCGTTCAGGCGCGCTGGGATTCAATCAATACTGTGGAGAAATTGAGCCTAATGACTGAAATGATATATTGGTGCAATAAAAACCTTTCGGTAATAGCAGAATAATTTCCTCTTATGGCTACATTGGTTGATGCTATACAAGAACTACAAGCATGCAAATACAATTCCCATACCCCCACTAAGAAAACACACAAGAAGTCCATTATTTCTGGTGTAAGAAAGACTCACCTCCACTGTTTTACTGCTGCTGTAAAACGCTAACAACTCCAGTGAATTAAACTTTAGAGCTTGTAAAACAGACTTCTGGGTAAGGAGGTACTTCTGGGGACCTCTGAAACCCATTAAATCACCAAGCATCAATTACGATCCCTGTGTGTGTGTATTTCTTTTTTTGGGGTGGGGGGGCTCTATTTACAGATTCTACACAATAATGCAGAATATGTACCTGGGGGTCTGGATTATCAGCATTGAAGTGTTCTTGTTTCCGTTTGTAGAATCTTGCAGTCTGAGCCGTGTTGACCAATAAGATATCAGCTGGCTTTTGTGTGTACTATTCTTACAATGATTCATTCATCGCTATTAAAGGTGACGTATTCTCTTCCTTTTCAACTAGTTTAAATAAGTCTCAGAGCTCTCAAGAACATGTCTGTGAACTTTCTGGGTTAAAAATCCTCTCTGATCCTGTATTTGATCATGTCTATAAACCCCTCTATTTCAGCCCTGCTCAGAACAGGCTGTTTCTGTGTCTGTAGCTTTAAATATGTAAATGAGCTGTGTCTGACCACGCCCCCTTTCTGGAAGGGCTTGGGTGGCTCGGGCTTTCTCGCTCTCTGCCCTATTGTTTACAGTGAGAAGGTAGACTCAGAGGTTCAGAACAAACACCTAGCTGTGGGAGTGTCACCCACCTGGGGGAGGGGCTACTGCCCTTTGTGATGTCATGAAGGGAAAATCTACCAAACGGCCTGTTTGCATAACATGTGACTGCAAGTAAGTACACATATGAAAGCAATGCTTCTTCCGAGCCCTCCGAGTGAATATTTTGGCTGTGCGTTTAGGTGGGCAAGAATAAATGTAAACAGTAAATAATTTCAGTTTCAAGAAGCCCAACCATCTGAATCTAAATTGCCAACCATCTGTTGAATTTGTTTCCCATCCAGGATTTATCAGCAGCACATAAAGTCTTTCATCATGCTCAGATGTAACCATGACACTTACTCTATGAAGTACACCTCTCCTTTCTCGGTGTACGCCATCTCCCAGTTGTCCGGCAGCGGCCCGAGCTCGTCGTTCTCGTCGGGTTTGGGTGCCGTGAATTTCGGGGACAGTCCGTCCTCTTTGAGCGCCTCTGTCGGGGCCTCCGCGGGGTGGCTCGGGGGGCCGATGTCTCCCGAAGCGTCTGTGCTCTTGTCCTCATGCTCACTCGACTCTGAGGTGACGACAGGGCAGGATGAGTCAGACATGACATTATCGCCAGAGGGAGGAGGGGAGAGATTGAAAGACAAGAGAAGGTGAAGCGAGGGAAAAGGGAGACGTAGGAGGCAGGGCGAGGAGATTGATTTAGAGTCAGGGTTAGGGTGGAGGCTGGGGAAAAAAAAAAAAGGAAAGAATGATTAGAAAGAGGTGAGGAGAGGCGATGACTCAGGGGGAAAGACAGGAGCGAGGTGATGGAAAGAGAGGGAATGATCGAGGTTAACAAGATAGAAAGACGAAGAAAGCGGAGGAGACAATAGAGATTGAGGGAGAAGCTGGCTGTGATGCCCTAGTTTGAGTTGTGGCAGCATCAGGAGGTGTCTGAGGGAGAGGAATGGTGTGTGTGGAGGAAAAAGAAAGAGTTGGCAAGTGTGTGTGCGTGCGCCTCCCAGAAGGAGGGCTGGTGGAGGGGGACAAATGAGTGCGGGGGATTCAGAGATAATCTACAGAAGGGAAAGAGCGAGGTGGCTATCTGCTTAGATCACAGAGCCTGCTGTGCTCCATCGATTCCCCCTTCAGCCCTCCTGGTCAGCCCACACTCTGTCCCTCTCCACAGAAAAGAAAAACTCCTCCTGAGTGCAGAAGCCCACTTTTTTTTTTTTTTTTTTAAACATCCAACAGAGTCTGAAGTTATCGAGAGACGCAGCACCAGCGATAGGAATCAGTTAGAAATGTCTTCAGTCGCTTCATTTTCTCTCCGCTCACAGCGTCATGTTCAGAGGTGTCTGCATCATTTCATGCAAATGAGGAAGAACAAGTGGAGACTGGGGTGTTTCAGAAAAGAAATAGAGTGGCCTGCTGCACCCGCTCCGAATAAATTTGGCAAGTTCACACTAAGCCCGATGTGTCGACTCGTTAGTTTGTAACTCAAGTTGTGTCATTGTTTGGATGCACTGCGGAGATGGCAAGGTTCATCTTAAATAACTAGTTAAGCTTATTACGTCCATACTAACCAAAATATCATCACAGAGATTACATTTTAACTTCCTGTGACCAATCAGAGAAAAAGCAGTGTTTGTTACAGTGGAGTCATGTTCAACCAGCGGCTATGAATACGTCTGAATCCATGGAGTCAGTCATTGTCTTCTTTTTAATCATCTCTGGACATCGACGAAAAAAGAAATCTATACAAAATCTGGCATGTCGGGGCGCTGGTGGCGCAGTGGTTAGTGCGCGCGCCCCATGTATGGAGGCTGTCGTCTCGAGCGGGCGGCCCGGGTTCGCTTCCCACCTGTGGCTTCTTTCCCGCATGTCATTCCCCTCTCTCTCTCTCTCTCCCTGATTTCCGACTCTATCCTCTGTCCTGTCTATCCATTAAAGGCACAAAAAGCCCAAAAATAAATCTTAAAAAAAATTTAAATAATAATTTGGCATGTCATCAGCTATGTTGAATACAACTTTAAATCATATTCCATCCCATGTTCTGACTTTTTAACTTTAAATATTTATTTATTTGAACACATTTTCATATTTAAACTTCTCTGTGATTGTTAATCGTTGTTCCAGTGATTTTGATATGTTAAATTTGAATGTCTCTTTTCCTCTTTGTCGTGATGCTTTTGATGTCTGATGGGCAAACCAAACTACACATGAATTGAAGTTAAGTGTTGTTTTAGAAAGCGGCATTTTCCTTCTAATCACAGTAATGACTTGAGAAATAAGCCAGTGGAAATAATCAGTGGTGGTCTTGATTTAAAATCTGGAATCCGCCTAGTCTGAGACCGAGACAAGGCTGAGTAAAAATGCTTGTGAATCCGAGACGAGGCGAGTCCTTTAAAAAGCCCTGAGACCGATCTTAAGACCAAGACCACTCTGGAGTACTACAACACTACTGTAAAGCTCTTTTCAGTACAATCTATAAAGACCTTTGTTACCCTGTACAGTATGTTAAATGAACTACATTTCAATAAACATATTAAATCTTTTAAATTCAAATTAAAGTCAAATGTTGTGATTTAATTTAGCATGAGGAATAACGGAGAATTCTTGATTTAATCCTGTAAAGCACTTTAAAAAGGAACTTTGTTACTGTTAAAACTGTATTACTGTCCTCAGAATAAATTACATATTAAATGTATACTCACATCATGTTTGTTGTTTTTAACTTCATGGATTCAAACTGTTCGGTTTGGTCCTTTCTTGGTTTCTTTTCCTCATCACGGTTAGAATAATGTGAATATGTAAAAAATGCCGCATTCATAACGTCTTTACTGTCACGATCAAAGCTCTCGACAGTTTAAACTAGCAGGATGTCAGAGAAATGTCTCGATCTAATCTTTAAAAAAAAAGACCTACCTTGTATGAGATCCTTCCGGTTAGTAAACCAAAATTTCATCTTTAGACCAAACGTCCTTCTGCTTTAAAAACCACCTGGGACACCTTTTATCTGACGAGGGGGGAAAAAAAGCGATAAGACTAACACTTTGTCTTGTCGCGCTTGCCTCTGACTGAAGCGAGAGACTTGGCTGTCCTCGGGCCATAAAAGCAGCTTAGAAAGTCACAGGACCAGAGCATGGTTCTGGATTTGGAATCACAAAAATCAAACTCATAATAGCCTCTTTTATGATGGTCGTATCATGTGACGCATTCAAAGGCTTTTTGTTTGTGTAAACCCCATGTGTTGGGCCGTGTGTGCCTATTTAGACGTCTGTACAACGCACACAATAAAAGGTGCATTCAGAGGCGTCTTATCTCCGTCAGAGTTCTGAATGTTTGGTTTTGCAGGTAAACATTTGTATAAAGAAGTATCTGTTTTTTCCATCTGTGTGAATAAGAAGGGCCTTGAGAGCTTTAGCCTTGTTTTGTGATGTGTTTACTGTCCCTTTCTCCCTTTTTTTCAGACTTCACAGAGATGATAACAATGGTCTGGACAGGTCGGATTCACCAGAGAGCGGAGACGCGTCTTGATAAAAAGTCCTTGTAGGTCTATAAAGAGCTGCAGGCTGCGGTTAAATTGAGAGGAATGATGGGGGTAAAGTATAAGTGAATGCCTACAGGCTATCAGGGCTGGAACAGTGTTCGATAATAATACCTAATGAATGATACAATCATCGAAAAAAAAAGCTACGGCACTAATGTTTTAATCAGAAAGCGTTTGGACTGCGGAGGTAATCACTGAATGTGAGAGTGAATAATAATTCACAGTTTACATTCCAGTTCATTAAACAGCACATAAAGATATTTGTGTAACCAATTAAACGTGATAATCTGCCATAAAATCATTTTCCTGGAAATCCTCATTAAAGCAATCTGTTTCTCTGTTGCTAGGCTACCACTCTAAAAGAGTCTGTTGCTCTGACTTCAATGACACTCTAACAGATCAGCCTGACACAAAACCTAGCTGTCATGATGAGGCTTCTGGCCCCGAGCGAGCGAGCGACCCCCCCCGACTCTGCATCTGTGTAGCCGCTGACCTGGGGTGACGGCGACGCCGTTTCCATTGACGATGGGTCTCTCCTCCTCCTCCTCCTCGGGGGGCTCGATGCTGGCCTTCTCCATGTTGCTGACTGACTTGTTACGCTTCCTCTTGCCCTCGGAGCTGGGTCTGGCGCCCGGCAGCAGCTGATCCGTTACATTTAGCAGCAGAGCGCTGGGCTCGGCCGGAGGCTTCGGGGTACCGTAGAAGTTTTCTGGAACAAAGGGGAGGAAGACATGTAAGACCTTTGGAACAAAGTTCATTTATAAAGTCAAATGCTGAAATGCAAAAGTGAAGTTAGTGTGGAGAGAAGCTGTTGTTTTCCTGTTTTCTGCTCTCACACGCAAATGACCTTAGAGGTTAATAATATGCCAATAATTGTGTGATGATTGCCTACTTTTTGCCTCTCCACACAGACGTGTTTCCCAGCAGACAACCGAAGCCCAAACGAAATGAGAGCACACAATGCTACAAACGGAAACCAGAACAGAAATATCTTGTTCCTCTCCAACAGTTTCTGCATTCATATCCAGATATCTTTTCAAAGACACTGCCTTTTTCTGTAAAATTCAACAACCCAATACTTTAGCTTATGACAATCCCCAAAGGGAACAAGTGCATTTCTGAATATCTGCATTGACATTCCATTTTAATAAAGGGGAACATAGCGATGAAGAAAAAAATCCATGCACTGAATGTAAAACCTGAATGTAAAAGACCCTAAAAGGGTAAAGACAAGAAGAGCAAAGTGACTAAAGAGTGAAGAACGTAAGGACAAGAGATGTGGGAATTTATAAAGTCGCAGGAAGCACGCGACGCCGCTGCAGCAGCTTTAGGGAGGATGAGGTGTTCAGAGACGCTGACATGCTGTTCCCTGTCAAAGCCAGCTGATCCATGAACACACAAGCTGTGGGCTCGAGATCACATCGTGTCTGACAACATCACAACAGGAGGCAGCAAAGCAACACATAGCTGACAACAAGGCCTCTTTGGCATGCATGCACAATGTCATGAGCTAATATCACCCATTGTCAGGAGCTGCATCTTCTCTGCACATCATCGGACCATGTAGGGATCTCTCTGGTATCAGACTGTGAGTTTTCTGCATGGCTTCAGACTGAACGATCTCTGTATCTTTAAGTTTTGGTCTCTGGTTAGGACCAACTATCTGTCTCGGGGAAATGCACTTTTCCAATTGGTCCTAAGTCAACACAGCCCCATTCCACCATGCAAATCATCTGACATCATATTATTTTTGGTTATGTCTGCTGACAGCAGCCCAATCCCTCCGACAGTCTTCTCCAGTCATTGTTAGACCTCATGACTTCAGTTTTCTTTTTCTTTTCTTAACTCTAAGAGTCACAGTGATTTTCTTTTCAGCAACCACTTTCTTTTAAAAGTAGAAAAGGTAAGAGAGGAATTGAGCTGTGTTGAGCTTTTTAAAATGTACTTTTTCATTGCTTTTAGAAGAAAAAACATTTCCGTTCACGTCTTTTGGATTGTGGTTGAAGCAGAATTACACTGACTTTACCTGCAAGGGCAGAAATGGGAATTTCTTGGGTTTTTTTTTTTGGGGGGGGGGGGGGGTTTACTGGTGAGCCAGTCTTGATATTTCAGTGTCTATGGTTACTTTGAATCAAATATAGCGCTTCACCTAAACTATTAAAGAATACCAATAAAATGACATTTTGGCATTTATAAGTCATATACTTGTATTTGGAAGCAAGACATTCATGATTTCTTGGTTACTTTATCTTCTGACAATTTGACATTCTGGAGGTTTTCCCACATCTACAGCAAAGTTTTTCTTCTCTAGATAATGAATGGAGATAATCTGAATTGAGCTGGCGTCTCATGTTGGTCCAAAGTCCGAGAGATGTTCTTTTCTTCTCCAAGATCAGACACGGCGTTCCTCCGAGGCTACATTTCAAATCCAAAGGCATGGATGAAAGTTGGAGAGATTGTCTTTACAGAATCAGTTCAGAGGACTTCAGCCACAGTTTAGGTCTGCAGTCGAGTTTGGTGTAAGATTAGCACACAGTAGCTATCTCTTCTGCTGCACCCAAGTCTCCCTGGCAGAAATAACAGACAGAAGATGACGATGTGTTTGGAAATCCAAGGAGATTATTCTAAAGCACTGGGGCTAGAGAATCAGAGACAAACTCCAACACGACTTCAGACAGTTCCGGGGAAAAAAAACAGGAAGAACAGCAAATGAGGTTTAAAAAAATATATCAGTCGGTGTCTCCCTTTGCAGGGGAAAAGACCTATTGAAACATTATGTTCTGAGAAAACATGAAGGCTGAAATGAAAAATGAAAGAGAGTAGCTGTAAAAAAGATTACTGGGACTGTCTGGATTAGAACCCCAAACTGGCGACATAAATCCCGGAGCCTTAACGAGCTGTAGAAATAAAAAGAAAGTGCTCTGAATGCTCAACGCGTGTGAACTTAAACAACCTGCAGCATCACACAAACTTGGACTTTGAAGTCTGAGTAAGAGGTGGAACTAGTGTCACATCTGACAGCCGCGCTGATCTCACCTACACACTGATGAAGCTGAGAAAAAGACATGAAAGTCTTTATTAGCACATTCCCCCAAACTAATGCTTGGAAAGATGAAACATTGGAAAAGGTAATGGGAGGTGGGTTTTGGAGCTTCAAGGGTTCCAGACAAAAGTTAGTTTTTTATTTCCCTGCCATAAAAATGACAAAATTAAGACGTATGCCAAGGGGTCGCCAACATTTAGGACAAATTCTGGTATAACTGGCTGTATTTTCTCCACCAATGGCGTCATTGTGAGCTAATGTGACATGCTAAAAATGTACCTGCCCATCCATCCATCAATCCATCCATCCATCCAGACCCATCCATCCATCCAGACCCATCCATCCATCCAGACCCATCCATCCACCCATCCATCCATCCATCCACCCATCCATCCATCCAGACCCATCCATCCATCCATCCATCCATCCATCCAGACCCATCCATCCATCCATCCATCAATCCATCCAGACCCATCCATCCACCCATCAATCCATCCATTCATCCAGACCCATCCATCCATCCATCAATCCATCCATCCAGACCCATCCAGACCCATCCATCCATCCACCCATCCATCCAGACCCATCCATCCATCCACCCATCCATCTATCCATCCACCCATCCATCCACCCATCAATCCATCCATCCACCCATCCATCTATCCATCCATCCACCCATCCATCCACCCATCCATCTATCCATCCATCCACCCATCCACCCATCCATCCATCCATCAATCCATCCATCCACCCATCCATCTATCCATCCATCCATCCACCCATCCACCCATCCATCCACCCACCCATCCATCCACCCATCCATCCATCAATCCATCCATCCATCCATCCATCCACCCATCAATCCATCCATCCACCCATCAATCCATCCAGACCCATCCATCCATCCATCCATCCAGACCCATCCATCCATCCATCCATCCATCCACCAATCTATCCATCCATCCATCCATATTAAATTGGAATACAGCAGGTCAAAATGTAGACGTTTTTTCAACTGGGACATTCCTACCTCCAACTCTGAATGGAGTGCAGTATTAGAGAAAAAATAATTACCACTACTGACACAAATATCTAACCAGATTTGGTATTTAGCTGCCAATCAAAGAGCTTGAAATTCTGCCGCATGTATTACTCACAAAGAGCTAAAGCTGCCTTCAGGATTTGAGCAGTGGAGGGAGTGAATGACACATGTGAAAGTCACAAGCCAGTCTCAAGTTACTGTGGCGAGAACAGGTCCTGTGGAGGTCAGCTGTGTCTTCAGTCTAAGTTCAGTCTCAAGTCAGGTGTTATCATTGTTAATCTCCACTCATTCAATTCTCAACCTCAGTCATGCAAAGTCCCCCAACTTTGGATTTTGGGTCAATATCAAAAGTATTCTGTGACTATGACTGACTACAATGGACTACATTTATTCCTAACTGATGAAATGATGATGCTTACTATAACAGCAGCAGAGGCTCTTGGGTAGTGTAGCTTTGCTGGCCCCCGAGCCGAATCAGGTCCATCAAAGATTTTGTAAAGCCTCACACATGCTAAGACTTTATTGTTGATTCGAAAGCCAGAAAATTATAATTTCTTTCCACAATTGTTAATTCCCCTCAGCCTTTTAAGCTCATCCACTTAATTTGGTAGCTGGGATATCAAATGTTTGAAAAAAGAAACCTTTAACAAGCATCCGACAGCACTCAAAGATTAGATGGATGTCGTCTTAGTGGTGTCCCCATTGGTTACTGAAGTGGAGTTTTGAATATTGGAAATTTCCATATTGGAAATGCAGTCTCAAACTAACTTTTTGATAAACAGGAAAAATGTGGAGTTGAGGTGGGTCTTTAGCCTCTTGGCAAACCGCCACAATGCGCCCACTTGCAGTGACATCAGTCACACCATCAATCATGAATAACTGTTATCCTTCATACAATCAAAACTAAAGAGTTCTAAAATTAAAAAAAGACCAGCTGTGAAGTGTGTGCCAATAGGACATGAACTATTCAGACTAAAACTGTTTTTTTGAACCAAGCTGTAAACATTTTATTTCTGACCGACTCGATGGACAATCGATGAACAGCAGGTTTTTTTTTTTACTTCTGCATTGGCTTCATTTTTCAAACCCTGATGTTTTAACTATGATTCAAGAGAGGAGAATTGTAATCTTTTTTTATTTAGCGGAGGTTTATAAGTCCAATACATCCAGTAGCTGCAGGCTGAAAATACAAACTGAAGTGAAAGTGCTATAGTGCAAAGAGAAGAGAAGAGAGAATCACAAGTTTTCTTTGCTTTGGAGTCGGAAGAGTTGAGAGTTATTGTTAAAGACTGGGCCAAAGTTTGAAAGAAAACCTCCCCAGTATACCCTCCAGGCAGTCTAAATTAAGAAACAACAGCAAAGTGAAGAAAACAACGTGATTTCTAAGACATAGAGCGGAAAAAAAAGTACACTTCTGTTGCCATAGTACAAACCTACAGTATAGTGCTGCTACATTTCCCCCCAGGCTCTTGTGTTTCTAAGAGAGATATTATTGAAAGACACTTTTTACATTTATAGTAAGAAAAGACTTTGTCAACTGTTTCTTTCTCCATCTTAGTGAATCAGTTTGTGTTTCACAACTATTTCACTATCAAAGACTAACAGCTAACAGTTTGTTTTTGTGTCCTTTTCAAGGACTCTTGCAGCTTCCTTTTTTGGTTACAACAACTTAAAAAGCTTCTTTCTGCTCAAATGGAAAGCTTTCCTTTTCAAATTTCACCCCCTCTGCCTTTCTTCCACATCTAATTGGCCATTAAATTATTAAACTATATAAAACGCTGAATGATGGGCGAGTGACCGCGCCGAAGACTCTCCCCGTGGAATGCAGCTCCCATCCCTTTAAGGATCTAACATTGCTTCTGGCAACCGACCGTTAAATTGGCCGTCTGCTTATTTTCCCTCTTCTGTGCAGCGGTGGCAGGTGAACAGAGACTGGAGTTAAGGTGAAAGAGAACAATCCGTGTGTTATCTTTATGAAGGCAGCAGGGGTTCTCCTGAGAGATGGAAGACGAGTGTTTTTTTTCAGAGCGGTTAAAAAAAAAGAAATCGGAAGCCTTGGGAAAGTCTGACCACAGAAGAGAGAGAGGATGGGAAGTGTCTGTTTGTTTTGATTAGGAAGCTGAAGAGCCCGGAGAGAGGACCCTGGAAGGGACCGCTCTCATGTGAGTGTGTGTGTGTTTGCGTGTGTGTGCGATTTGCTTCTCCTTGTCCAGAATTGTACAAAGTATCCCTTCCTGTGTCATTCTTGACTGATGACACTCTCTTCTCCACAAAAGCCAAAAGATGGATGGATTGAAGTGAGTTTGTGGGTGTTTGTGAAGTGAGTGGACGTGGAGTGATGAGCCCGTCTCAGCATTTATTCAAACCGCTGTCACTTGCACGGAGAAAAATGCCTTTGGTGCCACGTCGCTGCATAAATTCATGACATTTTTTTTTTTTTTTGGGAGGGGGAAGGCAATATCACAAAGGAGAGCAGCTGCAATCATAAGCGTGACTCGGCTAAATCCTTACCTTCATATGTTCCGCTCTCTAGCAGGGCTCCGCTTTTCTCCAATTCCATAAACCGGTCAACGGTCACGAAATTATAATCCACCCCCGGGACTTCTCCCTCCTTGGGCTGCCTGGTTGTGCCTGCGGGAGATAAGGGAGAAGAGTTTTAGAGCTTTTGAACGCCTCATCACCGCTGAATGCGAGTAAGTAAGACTCAGTCTTTGTCTGTGGTTTTTGAGAAAAGATCAGAACATACCAACGCTGAAACACGCTGACCCTGACCCGACGCGATTCAATAAGTGCCCTTCTTATTCCCTTTTTTTTGTCCCCCCTTTTTTTTTTTGCTTTGTGCACAGCTGAGGCTGTACATTTGAGCTTTCACGGACGAGGGAGGGGCAAGGTGCAATTTCAGGAGCTATAAGTGATGCAATTTGGACACCAGGAGGAGAAATTCTGTCGATTTGCATGTAGCCGACTGCCTGTCAAAGACACCCTGACAGGAGCAACGCAGCAGTGAGGGAAATATTTGACCTTAAAAGCAGCATTTTCCGTCAACAACGCGAGTCGGAGTATTTACAATGTTAAACTGAGCTACAAACTAAGTGCTTCCTCATCACCGTGTGCTAATTACTCCTGTTAAAGCTGATCCCGGCTGTGATAACAGGCGCAGGCACTCTCCCCCCGAGGTGCTGAATGTTTTTTTTTTTTTTTTTACATCTGAGCAAGGGTTGTTCACACTAAAAGAGGAGCCTGTAAAAAGCACACTTGTTAGCCCCTCACTGCCGCATATAAAAGTATCCATCTGTGGGTTTTTTTTTTTTTTTTTAAAGTTAGCAGGGGAGCCACTATGCTACTGATCAGCCCTGGTGGGTGGTGCAGGCTGATTTGACTTTAAAAAGCCTGACTGACACGGCTCCTGGCTTGAGTTATGAGCTGTGAGAGGTGCTGAGCTGTGCTGTGCAGTCATGGCAGAGGAATCAACATCTTTGTTTCTTTCCAGACACCGATCATAAAAATTGTAATAACTCAAAAAAAGAACTAGGACTGTCACGATAATGGAATTGTAATGAATACCTGTTTCGATACCATGGCAACTAAAATAGAAGTCCTAGGCACCCAGTATTGGGTTATTTCATACCAAACATAATGCTGCAAACTGTCTTGACATTACTACCGCTTTCAAAGTTCATTCATAACATTTTGTTTGTACAATGTCTTAAGAAAGCTGAATCATTTGTGTTGGCCTTGAATTGTGATTGAATACTCTGGATTTTCTAATAACTTCCGTCAAGAGACAAGGTTTCAACTTCCTTCAACGACGTAATGAAGAATTCAAATAAGGCCATTAAGCCGGTTCGCCAAGCCTTTCCTAAGTTGTCTTTTTTAATGTGCTGATTAATTGCTCCTCAAATTGGGAAAAAATAAAGGCACAGGAGGCTTTGCAATCAGCTCGACGGATGGAGTCTGAGCAAGTTGGAGTTCGATCTCTGTTCACAGAGGAGTTCGAGTCTGAGGAGTCTTTTTGTTCTGCTGTCAAACACGACTATGATGTGGAAGAAAGAGGCATCAGTACGCACTTCTTCAGACCTCCAAATTGAGTTTTTGTTGACGACCTCTAAAGCAAAAAAACAACAAACTGCAACCTGCTGACTGAGTCATTTGTAAGAGCTTTTAATACGAGCAAACGAGCAGCAGGGACCACTGTTGTTTGCTGAATATGTGTGTGTGTGTTTGTACTGCACCTCCAGTAGGAGAGTTTTATGATTGTTTGTCTGCCTTCATGGGGGCTTGTGTACCCGTCAGATTAGCTTTCCTTACAGGCAGAGCGACAGACTGAGCAGCACACACACACACACACACACACACACACACACACACACATTTCAAAGAGGACCTTTGATGTTGCAAATCTATATTTAGCAGCATCTTCTGGAGGGGACTTCTCTCGGGTGACAATTTCTAAATGGAGGCAACCACAATGCAGCTCGATTTCCACTCCTTTGTATGTGGGTCAGGGTCCTGCGGTGCAAATCAGCGGCTCTAAAAATACAGCAACCTCCGCGAAGTGCTCGTGGATAATTTTAAGAAAAGAATGTAATCATTGTTTACAATGGCTTGATTAAAGAAAATTGGGAAACTCATTTCGGTTAAATGATGCGTTCATCATTCTGTCCGCCTGCAGGAGCGCAGAACCCCTTCAGGTGTGTTTCTGCATTTAGGTCTTTTCAGGAGTGTGGGAAGCTAACTTTAAACAAGTACCGTTTGTTTCTGTTTTTGCAGAGACATCCGTCCCATCTGTCCCTGTTTGATTTGGGGACAGAGTGAGACATACATGTAGAAGAAGAGACTGATAAACTGGTGCAAATGTTGTGCAAAGAAGTTAAAGGCTTTATATGCTAGGTTTATTTTAAATAAGGACATCCTTTCTTTAAGACAATCATTTAACCATCAAACAATAATCCCAAATTACAACCTCATTAGAAAGCCATTAGCCTCATCAGCACAGAGTATTCATTATATTAAAGTCTTTATATGTGATTTTTCACACTTAAATATAATATAAATCAAGTATATCTGAAAATAACTCTGTGAGTCATGACTGTCTACAATGGGTGTAACACCCGAGTCCCACTGTCTGTGATGTTTTCAGAGTTTTCAGAGTCCTATCTTCACTTTGTTTACATCTACCTAAAAATTGTCTCCAAAGCCAACAAAAAGTTTAAGAAACAAAGTCAAAAGAAGATTTTTTTTGCCACTTCCTGCAACTGCACAGAAAATATCCTTGGCAGCTGTTGCTCCTCTCGTGATAGAAGTCAACGAACAAGACAGAAAAAGGGTATAAAAAAAAACCAGGAAATCATAATCGAGATGGGGATATCAGTAAAAATGGACGCTAACGGATTACTAAACGCTGGAACATCATCCCTCTTACGTAGTCAGCACAAGATTTACTAGTCCACTAAACTAGTTTTTTTGTTTCTTTTATCAACGTAGGTCCACATTAGATGTTGTGTCTAAGCTGTTACGCATCTTCTAGCCACTAGAGGGGGCTGTAAGCTCTGGTTATTGGGCCTGTTAACCCGTCTCTATTGCACAAACATAAAATGGCACTTTGTAAGAGTAAGGGGAGGTAAACTGGAATACAACCGCCCAACTGGAGCAATTAATGACCACATTTATCACAGGAACGTGGTTGTTATCCTGCAAGGTGGACCGAAGTCTGGTGGTGCTAGCACTGCTAACGCTAGCCACAATTAGCAATCCCTTTTGACACAAGTCATTTAAAATAGCTGTCAGTTTCCTTGTGATGAACTGTAGTAATATGGTTTAAGCAATAAATGTGTGTCTTCTTACAAATAGATTTAACAACTAGTCTGAATTTGAGTTTAATCGACAGGGAAATGATTCACCATGCAGGAACATCCCCAGACTTTGGTTGTAGCAGTAAGATGTTATCATAGTAACAGGTGTGTATTTTAAAGACAGCTAATAGCTAAGAGAGGGGCTTAAGTTGTAACGTGGCCTGATGCTCAAGTGCCCTACAGCCACCCCGCTGTTCTCCAGTACACCCTTGAGCCAGATTCAACTCCACAACCACAGGTCACCAGTCACATTCTCACTAGTGCAGCTGAGCACCATTACCTGCTGCCCTGGTCACAGCTCACACCTGGAGTGGTTTCATTCTGGGACTAGTGCTCCTACAGAATACATTAACACCCCTACGTTAATAAAAACACTGTAATAAATGTTTGGCTTCTATTTTCGGGGTTCACATTTGAGCATTAAATAGTAAAAACACTAACCTGAGCTTAAATTGAACCTGAGATAACTGGAGGTAAAATAAAAAAATAAAAAAAAGGCTCAGTGGGGACCCAGACAATCTGTGGAAAAGCGGAAAGATTGGCCTCTATTTGAAACAAAGGATTTAGATCCAGAGAATAACCTGAGGCGTCACAGAGAGATTGTAATGTGTATTCATGACAGGAAGTTAAAGCGTGTGTAAAGACCCCAAGGAAATGATTATACCATGGCCATTCATTAATCATTTGCATAGAACTAATTAGCAATACAATTGAAACACAAGAAAAAAAAACATCTGAATTTACACAAAGTTTAGTGCAGAATGTTTTTTTTTTTTGGGTTCAGAATGAGAGCAGTGATGCCCGGTTACGAAATGAAGGCAGAGAGGCAGAAAATAAAGAACATAATGGCTTTCTAATTATGACAGTTATGATGTTGGTGCACTCTCCCAGGCTGAACAGTGAGAGTGTCTGAGGGACAAATGGAACAGAATGTCAGGTTGTTTTGTTCTGAGGTTGGGTTAAAACACGGCGCCACTTTTCTTTTCTCAGAAATGAAAAGTAATCTTCTATTTCAGGGGGCTGCATCCTTCGGCGGGCGCGTTTGGAGACGGATTACGTCACAGCGGAGGGTCAAAGGGCAGGCTGGCACAATTTTCAAAGGTTTCTTTAAATTCGGCTGGCAAATATTTACAATGACTGATATGTTTTAATTTTAAAAGAAAGCCAGATAATATTATGTGACAGAGAACATATCTTACACTTATGCAGGACAAGATGAGCAAAGAGATGAGACGCACCTCTTTGTCCACAGGGGGCGCCAAAATCAACACAAACTGACAGCTCCTCATGGAAGCTTTAAAGCATACAGCCTTAGAGAGCATGAATGTAGAAATGTATTTATTTATTTATTTATCATAATTAACTCCACCTCCAGTATGTAGACATTTTAGCCAGAAGTCTTAATGTTTTCATTTTTTAAGCATTAAGTGTAGTAGTGCAGTGCCAGATGATCGTTTCCTTTTAATGTACAGTCAACTTGTGGCAGTAAAGGAATACTTAATTTCATTAAACAAGTACAGCAGCCCACATATTTTACTGTTATTGCTGTAGCTTTAGGTGTACATTAATGTTAAGTAGCTTGTTGGCATCGCTGAATAAACTCTCTCCTTGTAGTTTAAATCCACACATAAAGACAGCTTAATGCACGCCCATATGAGCCACTTATTAAATGTTTTTCTTTATTCAATTTAGTGTATTCATTGGATTTTATGCTGGTTTCTTTGAAGAAGATAACAGCCACATTGATCTGCTGAGTCATCATCGCTGAGGCTCTCCTTGTCCTTGTTTTCAGTTCCATCCGTCCTGTTTTCTGGTGTCTTTCATCTTCTCTAACCCAATTTGAAGCACACAAAGTAATAGCAATTTCATCCAGCCATGCAGTAACAGTCCCCTTCTGCACAATTTCAGTTGTGTCAAAGCTTTAGATTTCTTTCCGAGACCAAAATGGATGGATTCATGTTTTCCCCGTCAGGAAGAATTGTGTTTCAGCAGCTATCAATCCGTCCTTCTTATGGTGTGCCTAGATCCAAGGGGAAGTGAACTGTCGCTGTCATGCGAGTTTGACTGCGAGACTTTAGAGTAGACGAAGTTAAACAGGATCTGTGAATATTCTCCTGAACCAGATACGCAGGTAAACCAGAGGTAAGGCTTTTGGTTTATTACTTCACCCTGAGGCTGCCATGTCTCTTCTAATTTCTCACTTTCTCCAGAGTCTGTGTGTGGACGACATTTTCTACAATCGTCCAATCTAAAGTTCACCGGTGCCCAAATTGGATGACCTGATAGCCGGGTCAGGCTTTGCTCAGATAGACTCGGTGGCAGGATTTCTCAGATGGCAACCATCGACAGGTGTTTGTTTGAGCTCTGCGGTATCTCTACATCTATCTCTTGGAGAGCAGAAGACAAGCAAGTCACACATCTACTGCAATCTGGCCACGCACAACAGAATGCAGGCTAAATGAATGGCTGGTTTTGCTTCGATTTTAATGCAATAAACGAGTTGAAAAGCAAATATCTTTTGAAATTCTTCGTCTTATTTTTTGAAAAAGCGTCAATAACATTTCCTTCCTTTCAACTTGCAAGTACACACAAATAACGCACATTTGCTTATCCATATGATTCACATGTCCCTGCATATATCTGCTTCTTTGCATATCTTTGATTATTTTTGGGTTAGAATTATTAATGCCTTTGCTTTTGGTCTAAAAACATGTGCTGCCGATAAAGGAGCAAAGCTATTAAGTTCAAAAACATGACACCTGCTGGTGTTGTGTGTCATGCAGAGGTTATGGACTGTATCAGTGAGCTTTGAGCCTCCAGCAAATGTCAAAGTCTCTTTTTTCTACTGTCACAACACTCCAGCGTTGTGGACGTTCGCCTCAGGCCGGACATCGAAGACACGTCGTGCCCTTTAACACCCTAAACCCTCTGTTATGACTGGCCAACACAGTGTCAGCACGGCCCATTGTTACCCCCCTAATCTAGCCATTAGCCAATTAGGAAGTGACGGGCAGCTGTAATGCCCCTGCATTAGAGGGATGGATTAGTTTTCCATTCAGCGCCTGGCTGCAGCCTGCGGGCAGAATGGTCTGACGGAGGACAGTGTACTCCTGAAAAAGCTGCTTTCACTGCACTTTGCCTTTCGTTCAATGGCAAATGTGAAGATGTGCTTATTCACTGTTTCCACCGACGATGATGACACTTAACATGGCTTTGCTGTCTAATCATATCCACAGGAATGTTTTCCTTCTTCAGCGAATATCCCTCATTTTTTCACTTCTTCCTCACTTAAAGAGATTTCAGGTTCATTCTGGTTTAGTGAGAGTGACTCCGTGTTGCTCCCCCTGCTTATTGACAGCCAGTAATGTGGGATAGATTAGAGAAAGTCAGGCAGTGAACCGCGCTACCCCCCCCCCCCCCCCCCCGCCTGATGGCCCTCTGCCGCCCTCCCCTGAATTCCATTAATAGCTCTGCCCTCCAGGAGGTGCTGGGTGCACTGCCTGTAACACAGCCAGGGATATTGATGACTGCATCCTCCCAACCAAGGAGAGACGAGAGGAGGGAAGGATGGGTGGAGAGGGCTGATAAAGAAATATAGAGGTGGTCTTATAGGAACGAATACGAGGGAATTATCATGAAGGCATGTACACCTTTAAAGCTCGACAGTAGAAATAATCTCAAAGTGCTTACATTGGTATTTTGGCTAATTGTGATGTCATTTCTTGAAGTAGGAAGGGATATCTTTTCACTCAGAAGTTATTTGATGCTGAATTTTTATGAGCAGAGTCCAAAGTCAAGGAAAGAAAGGAAATTCCTACTTTTGAACTGAAACAATCATAAGCTCGTTATCGCTCATTATAGAGTGAGATCGTGCTCTTTCTGTCTCTCTACTTCACATACACACTCACACACACACACACACACACACACACCTGCTCCTCCTCCTGAATTGATAAAAAAATTGACAAATCAGACACACAAAGGGAGAAGTTATTTCTCGTCTTTTTTATGCCTTTGTTTTAGAGATATGACGGTGGATGGAGTCGGAAATCGGGGAGAGAGAGAGAGAGAGTGGGGAATGACATGCGGGAAAGGAACCACAGGTCAGATTCAAACCCGGGCCGCCCGCTTGGAGGACTACAGCCTTGGCACATGGGATGAGCGCACTAACTACTACGCTACCAACCCGCCACAGTCGGGGAAATTATCATCTATTTTGAATCCCAATTTTGAAACACTAACATTTTAGTCATCCATTTGTCATCATATTTTCTGATTAACGTAAAAACAGTGTTTAGACGCCCCCTCTCTGAGTATCTTCAAATGTTTCCTCGCCTTAAAATCTCCACAACTCCATGGTATTGTAAGGCTGTAGCTTTTACTGTTTGAATCAAAATCCAGTTATAAAATCAGGGATCAAATCAATTTCTCAAAGCTGGGAAGCCTTTGTCTCCTGCTCAAAAAGAATGATGGCTTAGGCTATTATAGTTTTTCTTTTAGACGGATTAAAAGATAATTTAGTAAACAATGGTCACCTGCAGCTCAAGGTCAGCGTTCATTGGTTTAAAGGTATTAATCTCCTGGCGCTGGTTATATCCGAGTCAACTGTACTACAATCATTTTTGAAGGAGGATTATCCTCATTTTCAATCTGCACTTCTCCGACCTTATCGTTCAAAGTAATATAAAAAACAAGAGACATTAAATGACTACGCTGCTTCTATGTATGCAACATGACTTGAAACATTTCACAAGTCACCTTCACCCACAGATAGTTGTATAAAAATGTGCTGAGTCATCGATCACGGCAAGTTTTCACCACAAATTGAGCGAGTGACTTAAGGTTAAAGCCATTAGAAGATAATAGGAGTTTAATTATTTTGTTTTCTCAGTGAGGGTTACAGGGAGAAGCAAATATGATTACTCAGAAGACAGAGAGTTAATCAGGTGTGAGCTGTTTTGATAAATGATTACTCCAGGAAATGTATTTTGAAGCAAACTTGAACATTCATCCTGACTGGAGCTTGTACGTCTTGAGAAGAATATAACATGAATCAAGCACCAGAGGAGGTTTGTGACCCTGTATAAACCAGCTCTCTCAGAACGCTCCGTTTTGGTGTGTGTGTCTCTTTAAATGCAATGACCCCCCCCCCCCCCCCCCCTGAGTTTTCCCGGTAGACATCACTCCTTCGCTTTTGAGAATAAAAATGGCGGACCTGCTCAAGAGTTTTGCTCTAGTCTGGGGGTGGAGTCCATGGGTGGAGATACCAGGGGAGGGGAGGGGATTCTTTTTCTACCAGAATCCCACTGTGACATCACAAGGAGAGCACATTTGAAACGGAGCATTTTTCTCTGTGTTGTAAGACTTATGCAGACCACAAACAGAAGGACTGGAGGGGTCTATTTCACATTTTGTGGGTCTGTAGACACTCAGGTTACCCAAATAAATGTTCAAAAACACTGTCAAAGTGGATTTTTCAAAATATGTCCCCTTTAAATGAGAAACTACAAAAGAATATCTAAAAATGGGAACATGAGCCAAATGAGAAAAATCGATACATTTGGCTTTACTCCATGGGCAACAAATGCAGATAATAAGACAGGAGCATGAAAAACTGCCATAAACTACACTCTCATTTTGTACTGTTGATGCAGTTTGAATACAAAGTCCCCACCTCAGTGCGGCTCTTCCTGACAGTGACGGATCAGCTTGTCACTGCAGACTGCTCTCTGTATTGATTAAGTGCTGTATCATGCACATTTGGGAACATCTTGCAGTGAATCCCAAAAAATGTTGGCAGCAACAAGTCAGCCTGACATTCAGCGTTGCAACTCCGACAATGTGTAGGCCAATCCCACACATATGCTACAGCGTGCAGCCGGGGATAAATATACAGAGTTTAAAAACAACCTACCCCTACACAGGGATGTCATCATGATCTCTGTTATCATCGAGAAATGAAACCTCTATCCTCGCTCCTTTCTTTCTCGTGGGAAGATGTGTGAATGGCTCCTTTCATTACATTTCAACCACCCCTACTTCTTCTCGCCGGTAAAAAGAGATCGCCTTTGGTCCTGCTCTGCATCACCGCATCCGTGGGCATCAAAGAACGCCACGTTGAAAATAAAATAAAATAAGCAAGGACAAGAAGAAAAATAATTCAGAAAAAAAGTGGAGAAGAGTCTTGACAGGCAGCGGGTTAAAAACTTCAATCACAGAAAAAAAAAAAAAAAAGATCAGAGAAAAACACATGCAGGCATTTTCCCGAGCAGCTACTCCAATTTTTCACTGAATCCAAAGAGGACGGGATGAATCGTCGCACATGTTCACATGCACACCCGCAGAGCTGACAATGGGATGAAGGAGAGTGAAGAGAAAGTGAGGGCAGAGATATAGAGAGCTTAAAGGGAAAGCTGATGTCATCTGTTTGAATATGTGGCCCTGGGGTGGCTGTTTTTCTAAGGTGTGTGTGTGTGTGTGTGTGTGTGTGTGTGTGTGTGTGGAGTGAACAGGGATATGACCGTGCTGCTTTGTCAGCCTAATCCCCCCCCCCCCCCCACACACACACACACACACACACACACTCACCCAGCCAGGGCCACGCTGGCTCCAGCACATTATCGCCCAATGACACAATCTGTTTGTCGGCCCGTATCGCTTTTATATGTTAATATCGCACCGTCATGATCACTGAGCTTGAAGGCAGCGCGGGGGGGGGGGAAACACACAAACCCAACATGTTTCCGTGTCAACAGCTGCCACGTCACGAGAGCAAATTGAAGCGTTTTCCCCGGCGACCTCCACGGATCAAGCGGGGGGGGATTTGAACCGGCAGCCTTCGCGGGGTCAGAGAGGCTGGAATAATCATCACACTCGGGCGTGGCGGTAATCATCTCATACCGCGACCTCTTGGCCCTTTAATACCACGGGCTAAGCTATCTCATGCTGCAGTCACCTCTGGCCCGCTCGCGCTATTGGACCGTTGGCGGCTCGGTGGGGGAGAAATGTGTTTAAAGGCGCTCTGAAGGACTCCAATGTTAAAAAAAAAAAAAAAAAGAGAAACAGCAGAAATACTCCATTAACTCCTGTGTTGTTTAACGGGCCTCAGTTCTTTCTCCTGTTTTTTTTTTGTTTTTTTTTTAATCCTTTGAACTCCTTCCTGCTTGAGCTCAGTGTTCACACGCCTTTGTTAGCAAAGCTTATTGTCTTGTTACCTTTTTTTTTTATATTGTTTCATCTCTGTCGGCCTTTTCTTGTTGGAAGTGAGGACGCCCATTTGAACTAAAATCACACGTTGGGTTTTTTTCATCTGTGACCACACAAGAAAGTGATATCGCAGGTCTTAGAGTAGACATGTAAGCAGCCGAAGAGAAGATTTAGAAGGGGCTCAGGAAAATACGATTTTCAGCATTTTTTCAGCATTTGGGCATGCACCAAATTTCATTACTAGCCGTCTGATCCCACCTTTGTTTTGCTTGATTAAGAGGGTGTAAGGTGTGTAGTAAAGCCTTGGATCTACTGTTTTCGACTCCTTTTTCCACCATATGCAGGCCAACATCAAATTCAGCGACATTTTCATGCAGATTGATAAAATGACAGTTAGTCCTCCAGAGTCTGCGATCAAATCTGAGTCCCTATCAGACTGCTGAATCCTGTTGTTGCCCAATCAGAATCAAGTACTCGGAAAGTGTCCTGGCACCTCTCCAGCTACCAGGCCAACTTCCATATTTTGGTCCGTACCAGGACTTGAACCGGTTCCCAACTTAAGTCTCAAGGGACTGAGCTACTGCCCCCCTCCCCTTCCCTAAATGGCATGTGACTAGCAAACCGCTTGTGGAATAATTCTGGAGGATGGAAAATATTAGGACTGCTCATTCTTGTTAAATGTCTCCTGTGATCAGAACAAAACAATGTTGTTGTTGATTAGTTGATGGAGGTCAAAGGTCCTTGCAGAAAAAGAAGATCACCTTCTTGTGCAGATTTTAAGAGTACTTTTAAAACAATGCATGCTTTCAGTGAGACTGAACAACGTCTTCAAGAAAGAGAGGTCGCAGTTTTGATGAAAATTGCATCAATTTCACTGTAAGAGAAGTAAACGGTTTTTCCAATCAAGGTCACATAAATCACATCCGCATAGACGTGAGCGAAAAGTCAAAAAGCCCCGTATTCCCCTCCTTTAAAGCCCCCGCTCTGTTTACAAGAAGCCGCTCCTGCATGACAATCAAAGAGACAGTGAGGAGAACGACCTCAGCCGGCTTTTCTTTCCTTACGAGAAGCTCTGTTTGACGCACTGCGACTTCAAGAAACGCTCTAATGATGGCACTTGTGATTAATTAATGAATAAAAACTTGTGTGGCTTTACAGGGGGAAAAAAAAAAGAGTTCCAAACTTGAGAGAAGAAGCGCTGATTTTGATGTCAGTGTTGCATTCAAGGAGGCAGGGTTTTTTTTCCACCTCCAAAGTTGTCCCGAGGATTTATAAAGAAGCTCATATACAGCTGAGAGAAACTGACTTCACGGACTCTATCTTCATCCCTGTTTCTTTCTCGAGGCAAAGCCATGAAAAAATAAAAAGGGTTCCTGGAAGGTTCGAGAGTAACATGGTATGTTCAGGGTGTGTGTCCAAATGTTTCCATAATTAATAACGCAGGCTGTGAGGGCCATGTAGAGGCTGCAGGTGGTTTTAAGTTCAACGAGTGCCGAGATGGTTTGTGAGGAGTGAACTCAGGGTTATCATCTTTCTTTCTTTACACTTTATGTTATTAAGAATCAGGACAGTCTGTTTTTCTTTGGAGGGAGAAAAAGTCCTCAGCCATCGATTCCCTCGTGATGAAGGACTGAAATTAAAACACAAAAGACTTGATACAACTAATCACACTGCCACATGAAATGTTAGAAAACTCATTATCAGTGATGGATTTCAATGACTCCGTTATTTAAGCGTGGCCTGACACCAAGGCTAAACAATTATCTAAGTCGATAAAACTCTCAGCTGCTGCCGTCCCCGAGGATCATTTTTTTTAAAACTGGATTGCTTTTTTTGTCTTTTGGACCTAAAGGGACATTCCTAAAAAAAAAAAAAATGATGATTCTTATGTTTGTAGTTTTTTTTTTTGCCAACGTCCAAATGGATATTAGTAAAATGGATCACAACATAATCTGGCCATCATCGTTACAAGATGTGATGGGCCCCAAGACACAGGCGGATGTGAAAGGATTGGACATGTGTGTGTGCAACTTATCAACTAAGTGTTCCTAGTCCTTTAAAGTAATCATTAATATTTTTATCAGTTCAGGTCCCAGACGCCTGTCAAATGCTCGGTCTAAACTGTTACAGATCCATCCACCACTAGCCCTGGCCATACTGTTATCCTCATTGCGTTCTGAGTTCAACTTCAAGGCGAGATATTTCCGCCTCTGTAGCGTCCTGCCTTCAATGCAAATGTCACAGAGACGTAATGTTTGGAACAGGCCGTCCAACCGCTGTGTCGTCATCGGAGGTATCAGTGGGAATGGCAAAGACGGGCAGGGGAGAACAGCCATGTTTGAGTGTGTAATTGAGTGTGTATGTAACGCTCCTGCTCTGTGTTTACACGCCGTGCCTCTCTTGTTTCTGCAACTCAATGTAAATCCAAACAATAGGAAGCCATGTTACGCAGCGTAGGCCCAAAACTGTCCTTAATACGTTCAGAAATACTGTCAGACACAAGAAACACATCAAAGTCCAAACACAAATGAAATGAAACAGCTGTAAGGTTTCCTCTCATTCACACCCCCTGCATGGCTCTCTTTCCTCACCATCTTCACTCCCCTCTCGTACACTCGTCACTCCCTTCCATGCCCTCTTTGATACAAGCCTCCATTAATTCAGGATCCAATTACTGGGATCGCTCCGAGGCCCCTCCCACACGCCATCCATCTCCCACCGCTCGGCCAATGGACGACCCTCTCGGCGCGACAGATCAAATTCCAACTCCACAAATAATCCCTCGCCAGAACGCTGCTGCCAAAGCCGCGCAAACTTTAATTGGATCCTTTTAATAGTGTTCACTATGGCCACTTTCAGGCATGTAATTAGGTTTCCCTTCCTATAGAGTTTAATGGTTTGGGGGGTGGGTGAGCAAGACGAGAGAGAAATGGGAGAGAGAGAGGGAGAGGGTAAAAAAAAAAAAAAAAGGCCAGACTTTGAGTTTTACAGTAGGCTTAATCCAATTTCACCCAGAGAGAAATCATCTCATGCCGTATATACTTCTTCAATGGACTTTTTATGGGCCACCATAAAAACCATAGACTAGAGTTGAATATCCAGCCTCATTGATTTTTTTTTGGGGGCTCTGAACGAAGTGGCTCTTCTTTTGCTCTCAAGTTTCTCTCGTTTTAACTCTCACCTTTTTCTAACTGACGCCCCACGGCTAACGCCACGCTCCACACGAGAGTGAAAAAAAACCCCCACCGACCCCCGAAACAGAATGCAAACGACGGGATTTCTGCAATGATTAATTTTCACCACTTGCGAGGCGATTAGGGAGAGTCAATCAAATGAATAATAAATGTAACAGCGCTCTATCAAAAAGGCGGTGGCACGGTCACAGGGGTGGTTGGATGAATGGATGAGAGAAAGGAGAGAGAAGTGACGACACAATCGGAAAACAGCAGATGGATGGGGTCACTCACCTGTCCAGGTGGGTGATGGTATTCGAGCATCGACTTTCTTGACAGTTCATACCTCAGCAGCCAAAAAACAAAGGGATTTGTTTACACCTGAAAGTCGATGTGTCCGCCATGAAGACTGATTATCTTGCCCTTAAAGATGGCCGGCGGCAAAAACAAACAAACAAACAAACGAGACTGTCCATCAACACCCACACGGCCAAATGTTTGGATATCACATTTTCCTTTGGATTTCTGATGTAACCTTTAGCTCATTCAAAGACGTTTCTAAATATTATATAAGGCTCAATAAAAAATATGCAGTTGTCAGAACAAAAAGGCGCCTTTGTTCATGATATTTTGCTTATGGAACACGCATTTTAGAGTTATCAACTTAATAAACAAACAACAAAAAACCCCAAACTATTTGTTGCAGCAGTCAGTTAAACATTAAGCCTTGCCAATGAAAGGCGTCTGATCCAACCTTCACAACAGGGTCCTAAGACGCTGACTAGACTCTTCTCCTCTGTCGCCCCCCGGTGGTGGAACGAGCAGAGTCCCTCTGTACCTTTAAGAAAAAGCTAAAGACCCAGCTCTTTCATGAATACCTACTAACTTAATGATGATGGTCTCCATATTATTGATGATGATGATGGTAATGACGATGGTTTTTGTTTGATAACGACGACTTATAAGATGGTTTCTATACTGATTAGAGCTCTCAAGAACTGCCCTCAATGTTGTGCTTTGCCTCTGGTCACTTCCTGTCAGCACCTGTGTGTCCAATCAGACTCAAAGCTGATCGTTTGCTCTTACTGACATTGTTCCCTTTTTTTTCTAGATCCTTGCTTGTGTTGTTCTTACTCTCTGATGTACGTCACTTTGGATAAAAGCGTCTGCTAAGTGAATTGTCGATTGTAAACAACATACTCTTTTTCAGAAGTGGACCCAAAGGGTAAATGCCTTGAAACTGCATTCTTACTAATGGCCAAACAGAGTACTCTTTAGGAAAAGGGATGGGCAACGTTGGTCACAGCAAGGGCCACATTTATTTCATTCTCACTGCCAGGGGCCCAAATTGTAGTATACAAAAACAATTCAAATCAATAATGTCTCAAATTTATCTCAACATATGCCAGTTATCTAATATTATTATGGACATATTTCTGGTTTTCATGAATTCATGGCAGATTTTCTCATGTTTTCTTCATGTTTCCAATTAATTGATAAGTAAAAATCGACCTGAGGGCCACATTAAGGGTTGATGGGGGCCGCCAGTCCCTGCTTATGGGCGTGGCTACCTGTGATTGACAAGTCACAGAAACCTGCCAACCAGGAAAGATCCGATACGATACACATTTATTGTCCCCTTGGGGAAATCTGTCTTGGACTCACAGTGCTGCCAAACATTCAACTGCTTCCAGGAGTATTATATATCCACTCGACTCTGATGCTCAAATGGTAATACGGCGGCTGCAAAACATTCCAAATATGAGGTTTCGAAATGGCGGTCCAAAAACAAACGGTTGATGTCACGTTGACTACGCCCGTTTCGATGCTCAGAGAACTAACTTTCAGAAACACTTCAAAGCAGCAGTGAGGAAAAAGGGAGTCCCATCAGGATCTGCTCTGAGTCTCTCTGGGAGTTCTGATCACCTGCGCATCGCCGCTACCTCAGGGATACCAAATGGCACCGATTACAAGAGAGGAAGAAAGAGGATGAGAGAGAATGGCCACGGGAAATAGGACTTTCTTTGTACATGAGACTTTTTCCTCTGATATAAAGCTTCTCATTCAGTCGTTCACCACAACATTGTGAGGTTGTAATGTATACTATAAAGCATCCGGCAGCATTAAATCAGCACCAGGACCATCTGGCTGCAGCTTAATTAAATACACTTAATCACATTCAAACATATGCAACACATTGATACGCCGCCGCACTGGTGCAGGGCGGGCTAGACGGAAACCAAAAGTCTATTTTGATTAAGGCTAAAGGACAAATTTCTGAGTGGCACAAAACATCATCACAGACACAATGGCGAAAAGCATTACGAATCGACGGCGCTCAAAGTGATTCATTCATCACCCGTGTTATGTTAACCTTTCTCCCGTTCCCACCTGCCCGGAAAGCTCGCACATTAATCTGCCTCCTTATGTTAGAGCTAATGACGGCTGAATGAAGAGCATGAGCTGCACACGTGTCGAGGTGGTGAATCACACACACTCGCGGATGGCAGGCGAGTGAAATGAACGTGTACGTGCAGCACAGAGAGGTTAAGCATATGATTGTGTGTTTAGAATAAGAGATTTAAAAGAGTAGAAATACAAATACAAATGACTTATCTGCAGCAACAGGCTACCGGCTGAAAAACAATGAGCGCTGCATTCTGGATGAATTCAAGTTGTTTCCTTTGAAGGGAAAGTAAATCTATGAGCAGCGTTTGGATACAGTTTAAACTTGGCACATTTACACCACTGACCAGTTGCACAATGTCTGAATATTTCTGACCTTTGAGGGAACGAAGGGATGGAAAGACCAAAGTGGAGAAAGCAAGCAACATGATATCAGCTGTTTCCTATCAGCCTGGTATTTTAAACCCTTCTCCGTTGGTGAATAAAACTGTTCCTTCAGAGATTTTAGTGACTTAGGGTCAGCTCCTTGTTCTCAGTCTTTGACACTTTCTGTAGATTTGATTTGAATATTAATACTTTGATGTAACTAGGGTAGTCACAATACCAGAATCTTAAACTCAAACATGATATTAGTAAAAAATTGAACAATATTGATAACTGTCTGGCAACAAAAATAGAAGCCCTTGGCCTCTTATATTTGGTAGTGTCCAGTGGATATTCTAGAGTCTGTTGGGGCCCTATAGGCAAAAATCAATTGGGGGGCCCTCCAACCAATGTCAGCAGGGCAAAGAGAGTGAGTTCTGTCCCCTAATGGTCTGGGGCCCCAAGCTGTTGCCTGCCTTGCCTGTTGACAAGCAGCGCCTCTGTTAGTTTCATGTTGTAAATGACCCAAAATTGCAGGAAAACTCCTGCAGAAAATCCTATTGTTGATACTTTCGACCAGTGGCTCGGAGCCCCCCTCTACTTGTATCTAAGAAAACTTGAGCCCCAAGGACCCATAAGAATGAAAGTTATACATCACTGACCAAAAATAAACATTCATTTTCATTATTTGTATCCACAAAAGCCCAACAGAAGAGGCCTACACACACTTGGATTACCAGAAGACGTCGGTATAAAATGTCCAGTAAGAGGGTTATCATAGTTTTAGTTCATATTAGCAAATCTAATTTTGACAACCTCAGAGTTGACAAAGCCTGAGATCTTTGATGCTCTAGACCCCAGGCTGGGAGCCAATGGTTTTTTAGACCGAATCAAACATCTAGATTCTCATGATTAGAGTCAAGATGTGTCCCTAATAGGGCTTTAAAGACAATTATTAAGGGTACTGCATGGTGGGGAAGAAATAGTTTGCAGAGTTATTTTCAGTAGAAGAAGTTATGATTAGGAACTTTTGGGGTGGGGAAAAAAAAACCATTGGAAATCATTACTCTCATCAGAGGAAAGAGAAAATCAAATCAGTGTGAAATTAATCACTGCAACCCTTACAGTACTTAGAGCGCATTTAACTTTGAAGGAGGTAAAAGAAATAGATGAGGATGGACTCGGAGAGGCTGCTGCGTGGTTACAGAAAATGTTCCATAGCTCAACTGTTATTTGAGTTATTTTAGGTTTATTTTAAATAAGGACATCCTTTCTTTAAGACAATCATTTAACCATTAAACAATAATCCCAAATTACAACCTCATTAGAAAGCCATTAGCCTCATCAGCACAGAGTATTCATTATATTAATGGTGGTGAAAAACATGAAGCTTTAGGACGGTTACCTTTTATGCAGCTCGCAAACTAACAAATATCTTGTTTAAAAGTAAAAATAAAACCAACCCTTATTGTATATTCATGAGAGTGAATGTCTCCGAGCTCATATGTGTGTATGTATGGATATTTATGTATGTATGTAGGTCCGTGTGTGTGTGTGTGTGTGTCTGCAGGCAGATAACCCCGCAGCATGCAGCTTAGTGTTCACCTCTATCTATTCAGCCCCTGCGTGGAGCCGATGGAAGCCCCTTATCACCGAACCCTCAGTGCCCCGCATCCTTTTACTCAAACTGTGTGCTGAAGAGGGAAGCAGAAAGGAAGAAAATATGCAGGAAAGGAAGAAAAAAAAAAGCCCCCTGAGAGAAACTGATATTTTATCACAGGAGACGTGGCTTCCATTCTTCAGCGTTATCTGCCCCGACCTTAATGTCCTCATTGGGTTAAAAAATGAAAGACTATTACAGAGGAACTTTAAAAAAATAAAATAAAACGAAGGGAGGGGAGAAAAAAGATTCATCTTGTTTTTATGATACAGACTGAGGTTATTACTACTTGGAAGCCGAGCAGGAAAACAAACTTGAAAGAGTTGCTAAATAAGAAAAAGTTCGAGGAGAGGAAATCAATTGCTGCCTTGAAAAATATGATTTGATTTTTTTTTGGTTTTTTTTATGCAAGAGTGGGGTGTGAATACAATCAGTGCACAGGGTCATTCTTCATAACCTCTTCATCCTTCGAATCAGTATGGAGCTAAGCATCATGGGATATGCTCTTCCCAATCCCCAAGAGAACAACCGGCTCATTTCAACCTCAGAGCTGATAGGACTGCAAGAAAGCGGAGGGAGAATAAATGAAGCAACTGATCAATGAATTGGAACAAAGCAGTTATTAGACCAGATGGTTCCTCTTCAGCAGGTTAACTACCGCTAGCTTTCTTTATATTGAGCACTAAATTAGGAGAGTGGTACCAGTATTCTTATCTGATTTTTGGGGATAAATTGGAACATTTAGGGTAAAAACATTTGCTCAAAAGTCAGATCAGGCTGCTGTGAACTTCTACAGGTTTCAGATTATTTTCTTACAGGCTTTTTTTTTGTCTACCTCACAGTCAGTTTAAAACATATAACATCTCCTTGTGAGGACCTTTCATCCCTTCCGGAGATTCCTGATCGCTCTCCCTCGCTGACAAATGTCTAACGATGGATGGAGGGAGGTGATGGAGAGGTGGGGGCAGGGCATGACTATAAAAACATCCTGCACACCTGGACGGATTATTCCAGAAAAGATTAAACCAGATTGGAAGAATTTGACGGCACATTGTGATGGGTGGTTGTCTGTTTTGAGTGACAGATGGGAACGTCCCTAAAATACCTGCAGTGAAGGTGGAAATAAAGCTCAAAAAGTCCTCCCCTGACACCAAGCCGGCTGAGAGGCACAGAGAAACTAGTTTAAACTTCAGCTTGGAGGTAAAGCTGAAATATAAGATATGGTTTAAGACAAGCAAATCAAAATGTATGCATTAGTATTCCTCTGAGATTTGGGTCATTAGGAAGTTTACTTTTAGAAATATTCACTTACGAGTGCATCGTCTCTGAAGTCTCCACGCTAATGAGTGTTGGAACTCCATATCTCCTCATAAAAAGATTCTTAAAATCCGATTGGTGTTTGAAACTAATGCTCTTTATTGAGGTAAATAACCAAAATCAAACATGTTCTTTACAACCTGAACACAAACGTCACTCAAAGGCACAAGCCACGATTCAAGTGTGGACAAGAAAGAAAAAAACACAAACATAGGGAAAAGGATTCCAACACATTACATCTACCTGGAAGATAATAAACAACTAAATCTCCCCTTTTAAAATGCATCCAAATAGACTGCGCTTTAAACACCCACACGATACCAGTAACAATCAAACGATATCGACACCTATACCAAGACAGCAAAATATAAAGTTTCTGTGACTTTTTGTTGTTATAAATTACCAAAAAAAGCAGACAAACTCCTAAAAAAAAAACACGTTTTTGTCTCCCTTTGTGTCTCTGTCTGTAACTTTGTGTTTTTGCTGCTGCCTGTCTTGCCCAGGTCTCCCTTGGAAAATAATCTCAATGGGACCTACCTGGTCAAATAAAGGTTATACTTCCTCTTTGACTCGCGGCAGCTTTTAAAAACATGACTTAAGATTCATACATTGCATAATGAGGTGGTGTGATGGACGTGACGGTGCGCCAGGAGGTTAAATACCCTTGTTAGCTCCGCTTTGCCCGTTTCTATGGTGACCAAAAGTTAGGTGGAGACAACGCCATCGTCTGGCTACAAAAGCCCTCTTCAGAAACCAACGGGTGATGTGATGCCACTGAAAATACAACCACGTTTTAACCAGTGTTGCCAGGTCCGCTTGTTATAAGCGACTTTGGGCTTGATTTTCTGGAAAGCCGCTTGCAAATATCGTCAGTCGCGGGTTGCAGGTTTTTGGACTTGTTTTCTAAAGTGCAGTTGCTTGTTTGGACTTGCTTTGCTCCCTGTATGAACCCTTACTGATTCACTCCCAACTCTCCACAATGAAGCCAAACACGATCGCGATAGTTTGTCCTTTTCCAGGATCCGTCCGCACACATAAGAATAAGAAGAATAAGGGGATGAAATATGGAAAAAAATATAATAAAGAGTGGGAGAAAGAGAGAAAGAGACTGGATCCGACCTTAATATAGCATGCTGATGATGCTGGCACCCAAAAGCACAAAAAAAACTTCACAAGATCCATGAGGCTTACGGACTCACACGATTTCACTGTTTCAAATCAAAATGAGACAAGACAAACACACACACACATATATATATATATATATGTATATATATATGGCTATCAAGTGGCCCCTCTTTTACACTATTTGTTAAGTTAGGCAACCTGTTGGGCTTCATTGTATTTATTTGAGGAGCCAGGTCGCTTGTTTTGGGCTTCTTTCCATAGAGCTGGTTGCTTGTTTCTCTCGCGAGATCTGGCAACACCGGTTTTAACCAGTCTAAGGTTAAACACGATTTTTAATGAGGATATAATAATGAAATTTCACAAATTAGAGTCGGAGGTTTGACTGAAGCATGCTTCAAAATGTATAGCATTTAAATGTTATTAAACAGAGTGCACATTCATTTGTTTATATAAATTATGAAAATAGGACAGAACAAAGAAAATAAGGGAATTAATAATCTAAAAAGGGGGGGAAACAATATGCATGATGAGCACTCAAATTAATGAAAACAAGCACAGGAGGTCTATTTGCTGCTCTCGCTGTTAGCATCTCACGCCCTTGATGTTCTAAATCTTGGCCTTGATGTTTTATTATTTTCCTTTTTCGTCCCCGTGGCGACTACTAGTCTCTGTGCTGCACCGAGCTCATTCCGACACACAAAAGAAAGAAAGTCAGACAAAAGGCCAGAAGAAGAGAGGAGACTAATTAGGGCAAATTGTGGGATCTACATGGGGAGATGAAAGAGAGCAGGAAACAAGCCGCGGAGAGGCTGGACTGGAGCTTTTAATTTAATCGGATTCAATACAAATAAATTGCTGCTGTACCTTACACAAGTTACACACAAGATAAAGTTATGTAACCGTGCCCTTTGGTTTCTGCACAGATTCACAGTTTAACAGGAAAGAAGAAATGTGCATCAACAGCAGGACCAGTAAAGATAACTGAAATAAATCATATATTCAGCATTTGGGAAATGTATAGTATGAACTATAAGGTGATAGCTTAACTGCTAGTATTTACACTAAGACACACACACACACACACACACACAGGTTTACAACCAATGAATGAATTAGTTTATGTAACTACAACAACCACCAAGGTGACATTTTCAAATATCTTCTTTAAACAGACCCTGTTCTCAGAGTGGAAGTAGGTACAGGCAGTGGAGAAGAACTTCATGGTCAACTTGTTGGGAGAGATTCACTAACTCAGCCAAGAAGAGAGACAAACAACCTTGGAGAGAGAAAAAAAAGGAGCGACACAAAGAGAAGGAGGAGAACTGGTTTTCATTCCTCATAGAGAAGAATGTGAGAGCAGGGGAGGCAAGTGAACGAGACGTGTAGCGACAGAAAGAGAGAGAGAGGGCGAGACGTATGTGTCCCTAACCTATCTCACAAAATTTCATTACAGTCTAATCCGTCCTGCAACCATGATGAAGCGCTTTTCTGCGGCGCACGCAGCATCCCCCAAAAAGACAGAAGCATTGGCGTGCTGTTACACTACACTGCTCTTCATTTGCACTGTACCACACTGTCTGCTCCTGGGAGAGCATCTGTCACCACTATTTTAACATGCTGTGTCAGTGTGGGCCTGCTCGTGTCATGATCATTTAAAGAGCGTGTGTGTTCGCGCGTGTGTGTGTGTGTGTGTGTGTGTGTGTGTGTGTGAGAGAGCATATGTTGAAAATGTGTGTGCATTTCTATGTGAGCATGATACAAGTAGTGCTTCTGACATGCTGCGAGGCTTTATGAGTCCGGCTGCTGCTGCTAAAGACTCTGCCAGTGTGGATTTGTGAGGCTCCCGCTTTGGAAAAAACATGCTTAAATTTGTCAGTGTGTGACTTTTGCAAGTTCTTTTATGTAACCGTTAAAGAAACAGCGGCAAAGAAACAACAGAATGCGATTTGGACGTCTGTGTAACAGTTGATACACGGTACAACATACACTCTACACGTTTGAGCTAATTTGCTTTAAATATAACAAATAGCTGTGAATGGATTATAAGAAAGAAGTGACAACACTACATGAACCAAGAGCCAATAAGTTAGTCTTTGAAATCGGTTTGTCCAAGCTAAAAATATAACGACAACAACATTTTATCTTATCTTAGACAAAGAAAAGTAGAAATATTCATGATTCAGAAGATGCCCAGCTATCTGTTTTTGTAATTTTCCTCAAAATGTGACTCTATTGGTTGATTAGTTACTCAAAACTGTTGCAGTGTTTACACTGTTGTGTTAATTCCCAAGATAGCATCCTCTCAGCATCCTTCATCCAGCACATATTGGACATTAAGACGTTTGGATACACAGTGTCCTCCAAAGGACTCAATGAATCCTATACAGATTGAACAGTATGAAAGGTAGAGGAGAAGAGGATTGAATCTTTGTTCTGTCCTTCCAACAGCATCACCCTGCTGCGCTGTGTTAAATAAGAAATGAGAATCAAAGACAAGTGTGGGCATGGTTGACAAGGACATTGTTCATTATCTGTTTCTCTTTGATGATGGCTTTCAAAGAACAGACCAGAAGAAGAATATCATGGCAAGGCACTCTGGGAGCCATTTTTGGAGTTCTTAGAAGCCTTCCCCCTTTCCCATTTATTCTGAGAGCAGAGATCCAGTCAGTATGGAGTGCAGGTAAAGAGTTGTGGTGATGAGAGAGAAGCGACTGTGGACTGGGGGACCTCAGGGCAGAGTACCCAGACCACTAATGTACTGTCAAGTAGAGGGGTAATCTCTATTCGTTCTACACAAAAATATTGAATCTGCACTCAGGGTAATTTAATTATGGGAAGTTTTCTGGTTTCTGTTTGTGGTATGTTGGGAATCTGAGCAGTATTGGGCAAATCACATACCGGCAGGATTCAGTGTATTCATTCAGAAAAAAAAAAGTCTGCATGGGGGGAAATCCACTGTAATGACCTTGCAGATACCATCCACGGTAATCTCACAACAATGTTTTTCTCCCTTCCAACAGATATTCACATGCAATACGATAACTGCATGCAATAGGACAGGTGCATGCGCAGGTTTCTTTTTCAGGTTAGCTAGCGGTTTAGCCATGAATGACATCCAGCCGAGACTTCCAAACTGCTAAAAGATCACCATGACTCTCAGAGACTGTAACGTAATCTGATGAGAGCGGATTGGTTCTGCGATTGGAAGAGAGGTGAAGCGATTTGTCTATTTGCGATGTGTCACAAACAACTCCACACTCTAGATGTCTTGAGTCATCTTTAAAGCAATTATGTGGGCCCCATCTCCGTTCAGTCCACATGGATCAAACTGCCCTGACAGGGAGATCCGCGACATTAGACGCTAAAAGAGATTAATCGGCCCATGAGGTGAATGGACCCGCATTAGCCAATTAGCCTTCTTTGCTTGACTACAGGGGACGACAGCATCTGTGTTTTCTTTTTTCGAAGGCGAGGTGTTTAACCTTATCACAGCCCTCTAGGTCGCATTACAGGTCGGTCATTATCTCAGTGGGGATAAAGGCTGAGGTCTGACAGATGGGTCGCCATTATGTGAGTGAAAGGAGTTCTCACACAGTTACAGGTGTATTGTTAACTCCAACCTGCCACTGCTCTGAATACAATTATCTAAGGCCAAGGATGGTCAAGCAGGATGTGGAGTAAAATGTATTCAGACTGGGGATATACCAGCTCATGGTTAGAACCCTGAACTGGCGACTCCTCAGTTTGACTCAACACTACAACCTGTGAGGAGGACAAACTGATTTTTTAAATTATGAGACGAAAAATAGGTCCAATTTTCTTTTGTATTGTAAACAAAACCCTGATAGTTTCCTGAGAACTAATGAATAAAATATCAAGGCAGTAGGTGTTGGACTTCCTTTTTTTTTTTTTTTTTTTACCCAGTCCTCATCTTCTCAGCAAGTCCCATTCTTCACGTCATTGCTTCTAAAAAGTCTAATCACCAAGGCAAATTATTATGTAAAGTATGTCACACTGAATAAAGAGAAGAGCGTCGACTGGCTTCTTTTACTGTGGAAATCCAAAAAGGGGTAAGGTGTAGGTGTGCACACACACACAAAAAAAAAAAGCTACGACAATGTGGTGTCTCAAGCTGATTTGAATATATTGAAAATGCAGTCATCATACTGTCTGTGTGTAATTCATTCTGCCTCCCCTGCTGGAGTTGTCTGAATTAATTTGACTGTCAGAGTTTCAAGGTCAGGAAATGATCAGCTTGTTGTCGAGCTGCATGCAAAGCCCTAAAAAAAGAAAAAGAAGAGATTACTACGTGCAGGTTCATTTTTTGATCATAAACTGGAGTGATCTAATTTATTCCACCGTGCTCCAATAGGGAGGGATGAGACGCACGTTCTTTGTAGTTTGTAGAATGTCATATCGAGGTTAGTTTAGACAGAGAAGACAGAAAAAAACACTTTGAAGATTTATTTCTGGCGTGAAAAAGTGCTGAGACCAGACTACAGAGGTGATATTCTCCTAAGTTGGACGGCTTCAGAGACGCAGCACGTTATTGTAATTCCTGCTTAGTAACGCTGTAATCACACCGCTATCTGGACTGCTGAGGCTTAGAAGGAGCGGAAGATTATGTCCTAGATTTCACAAAGCATGAATTATGCTGCGAGGACGACATCAACAAAAGCACAAACGCTGCTCAGCCTCGATTATTTATTTTTTTTACCCAGGCTGCCGCTTCCTCTCCTTCTTAACCAAACGCTTTTTTCTTCTTTCCCTTTCATTTTTTCGTTTTTTGGCGTGAATGAGCTCAGGGAAAAAACCTCAAAGCACAAACGTTTTCGCCTCCTCCCGACTCTCAACCAAATGAGTAACTTGAGTCGGTTAAAGCGGCGTCAACATTGAAAAGCAATGTTGACTGATTGCCATTTCGCCCTGCACACCCAAAAGACGAGTCCACTGTCAGCTAAAAGGGAGGGGAAACGTCGCAGGAGTCGGGGGACGATTCCTTCAGGGGGGATGCAAATGAAGACAGAAAAGTCCCCTTTAACTATGCATGCATGCACACACACACACACACACACACACACACACACACACACATTAAACAGCATCTCTCTGTCAACAAGAGAGGGTAGAGTAATAGACCATATAGAAGAGAGAGCGCTGGAGAACAAGCGAGGCTTTGATGTGGAGTGACGGGACGGAGCAAAAGAAAGACTGCACTTAAATAAGACGGGAAAAGAAGAGGAAGCAGGAGATGAAGAAATAAATATCGGAGCGAGGGAACGAGGGAAAAGAGAAAAAGACTTGGAGATGAGAAACAACAGAGATCAGGGCATGATCAGGGGAAACATTTCACACCATGACTAAAAGCTTTCAGCCTTTTTCACATTAGAAAAGCGAGTAAGCAGACGCGTGTTGGAAGATTTCTGATTCCAGAGAATAAGAAAGAAAACCAGGTTGGATTTGTAAACATATAAAAAAAAAATATATGAATCAAAGATAGGGCTGTGTCTGAAAAGGCAGCGATTTGCATCACAAGTTGAGAAGACCCCGCGTTGACTCGTTTGTTTGTATTTTAATCTTGGCACTTTTTTTCTTCTTCGTCTGGCTGCGTTGTTGTAGACACGGCAACACGGCGGGCTGATTACTTTCCTGACTGAGTTTAAAAATACACCTTTAGTGTTCATGGTATACACAGTAATTACTGGGAGATGAATCATCAGAGGTCTCCTACTCTTCAAGGATTCCGCCAACGTTAGCTCAGCCATCCTGAATAATCCAAAAAAAACGATAAACACATTTTTTTTATGGGAAAGCCTAATCTGATTTAAAAATGAATAAGTTCTGAGTTGCTGAAGCCCGAGTTCACGATGGAGGAGAGGGAGGAAGAGACGGACAATGTCAACAAGAGTCTTTAGAGAAAAAAAAAAAATGTTTGTGAACGCCTGCTGAGAAAGTATTAGCTTTGCAGTTAAATCATTCATAGCAGCAGTAGCAAACACAGCACTGACTCATACATAAGCCATGTCTTAAATACCCTCATATACATATTTCATGGCTTACATCCATGCTTAAATCTTGATCTCAATCATTCTCCCACTTGCAGCTCATGAGTCACCCGCAGGAAAAAACTACACAGTCACGTTGAATTAATGAGAGGACCCGGTGGAAGCGACAGAGCGGCAGGGGTTAAAAGGGGGGAGGCTTAGGGTTTCCTGCTGGGGCTTGTCGACACAGTGTTCAAACTGGCCGCCGAGAGCGCCAGATCCTCATCTGCTTTGACAGCGCTCGTAAAGAAGCCATTACACAAACATTTCCTTTGGGGCTGACCACACAGCGAGAGCCGGGGATCAATCTGAGCTTTCCCGCAATCCCTGCAGGAGATATGTCTGCGAGAAGACAGGAGGAGAAGAAGGAGCGGATAATAGAGGACAAATATCAGGGGGAAGAAACTTGTTAAATTGAGACTCAAGTGAAGAGCGATTTATTTCCCTTTGACATTCAGAAAGCCAAGTCACTGTATAAGAAGAGTTTCTTCAGGACTTCTAGTAATAACAGTGAGTCATGCGTATTGAACATTTCTTTGGAAACAGCTTCCAGAAGAGAAGGACAAGGTTTCTGAAGACATTAGAAAGATAGTAAAGCATCTTTTTAAAGATAGAAACAGGTTTATCATGTAACTGTTGAAGGTAAGATCTGTAGTATTTCACTTGATTACACACAATCATAATCATTTAATGCATTTTCTTTTTGTCTTATTCCTCCATGTGACGCTGTGAGTCCTCAATAACAACCAACAAGCCAAAGTACTCTGATGGCTAAAATTAAATACAAAAAGTTACAAGTAGTGCTTTTTGTCTCTCTTATTTTTTTGCTCGTTTTCTTTCAAAATAAGAGATGATCATATTACAGTTTTCAAACTACAATCCCCATCATGCTCTGGGGTTTATGAACACCATAGGTAAGTAAAATTAGCTTTAAGCAAGTCTTGTTTCCAGGGTACCTAAACATGCAAAGACATCTATGACAACTTTCAAATGCTGCCATTCTCAGGCAGCTTCTGCAGGTATGAGAGCATCTGTCTCTTTAATTTCTTAAGAGGATTAATGGATATTCATGACGGACATGAGATGTAATATTATCCTCATGAAGCGAGTTAGACTGGATCTAAAAATACACTCAGACACTCAGGGTTTAAAGTGCCATTCAGAGCTGTGTGTCAAAGCCTCTGCAGATGGCACAGCAGCGTGCACCTCTACCTTTCATTTCACTCTACATGTAAACCTGCTACCTGTAGGCATTCATTTGAAAACATTTAGAGCATGACATGTAAGGAAGTAGAGATAAATACCAAAGACAAGTGATGTCTTTAGGTTTGCATGTTTTGTCCAATCAGCAGTGAAAAACCAAAGAGGTTGGTTTACACCAAAGTATCAACTCTACAAATTCTGGAACAAGCTTGATAATTATTTTAATCAGAATCGAAAGTGAATTCTTTGTTGATTTGAGGTCTATATGCTTGTTTGACTGTATGCTGTCCTCTAACACTAATACCACACAAACAGAGTGAAATATTCTCATTAATGGGTTAAAACAGACCAAGGCTTAGTTAAATGTCCTTCACCTCCTTGTTTGAAAATCCATCAGGTGGTGTAGTGAATCATGAAACCTTGTGGTGAATGTGATGTTACAGAATGCGTCATTGGTAAGATTTCTATATTTTAAGGCCGACTTGAAAAAAATATGTTTGACGTCTTTCAGGCTTCCAGAAATAAATCCAGTTCAGGTTTTTTATAAAGGTTTGGCACTACTCAATACATGCTAAACACAATAAGTTAAATGTTAAGTTCCTGTTGGAGACAAAAAAAAAGGTCAGACAATAGTTTACTGCTGACTCATGTTGTTCCAATCTTCTGCAGTATGACGGGATCCTGACGGATGGTGCGTTTTTCTAAATGCCAGTACATCTTGTAATTATTTTCTCTGATGCTTTGACAAACTCAATCCTGAAACTTCATGCCATTAAACCTTGAAGTTTCATTCTACTTAGTCTCCTTTTTCCTTTTCAAAGACATCCTACACTATGTCCAATAACCAAAGGAAAGTGTTTCGCACTGTACAGTTTATGGAGTGTGAAACACTGTTAAAATTTAACACTCTTTTTATGGTTTCCTGCAGTTGAATTAATGTGCTTTTTAACTTTTGACCAAGTTTGCATCCACATACAGCTCTACTGAGAACTTGCCGCCAATTTAAAACAACAGTTCCAAGGCTGTGATTCAATATGCAATAATCTTTTAAAGCAGACATTATTTGTCCTGCCAAGAAATTCCCACTACGTCCATGTAAGAAGCTGTGCAGCTGTGGGTTTAAGAGCTTGGGAAACACATTTCACATTCAATCATACACTCAGCTTACTGTGAGGTATACACTGAATCAATTCTGTTTAATGTCAATGAAACATTAGTCAGAGCTATACGTTTCTATTTCTTTCACAAACGGGCTTTAAAATGGAAAAGTAGATGACTGAAATGGGTTCTGTAAAGTTGTGATTGCCTGCTGCAGCGAACAAGATGGTTTGAAAATATCAAGCTGAACAGATTCGTACCTGCTCACGTCTCCCTCGCTACCAAAGAGAAGTAGGAAGACACTTGAAGCTTTCTTCCTTTCAGTGTATATTCTGTAGCTAGAAAGAGAACACAAATTGATGTATCACAAAAGCTTATTCCAATTTCCTGCTGTGCTTTCACTTTATAGTTACAATGAGAGAAGAATTCAAATACTTGCAGCAAAAATTCAAGGCCTCAGTGAATGGGTACCCGGAGAAAAATGGCCGAATCACCTTTTCATTTATAGTTTCATAACATTAAATAAACCACCATCGTCACCACTAAGAAGTAACATTCAGAGGAACGGAATTCTTCAACTTCTGTATTCTGTACTTTTTGTTTTGTCAGCCAAAAAAAAACCCCTGACCAGTGCAAAACGTTGTGAACATAAACACAGATAACATGGGGTACAATACAGCGCTGCCTCATCATTGTGTAATCTACAAAAAGACGACAATATTGGATTTTAAAAAAACATCACGAGGTGCGCTGGCTTCGTCCAAAATAAGCACAAAGCCTGGGAAAAGTTTTTTAAAAAGCATCAAAACACACTCTTCAATAGATTATGGTATTTTTTTGAGGCTTGCCTTGCTTATATTTCACTTTCACTGCTGCAAAATTGAAAAGTTTGCGATCAGGTTGCAAGACATTTCTTCCCACATCAGCTCTAAATGAACATTTGTTCTTAATGAAACTTACACAGGTAAGATGTCTAAATAGTATGCATCCTTTGAACCATATTTAATTTGTCTAGGTTGTAGAATTTATAATCTTAACACAACTCTCTTCAACAGAAAGATGATGTATCTGACTGACAACCACCATCTAGTACAGCAGCTCTATCAGGGTGATCGTCGATGGGTAATTCCCCAATGCATGATGATCATCCATCAACTTTTAGTCCAAGTGCAAATTCACAGTGAAAAGCACAGGAGAGAGACTGGCAGTTCCTACAGTCCTGATCCTAAGGGGAGTGCAGGAAGTAAATTGGAGGATCACAGGGCTAGAAAGCGAAAAATAACAATTTAATAAGCTCATACTGAAGGAACAAAAAAAAGAGGCAGGGAGCAGCTTGTGAGAGGGCTGCACAGTTGAATGGAGCCTGACAGGTCTAAATGAATGTTAGCCTTGGCCAGGTCTCAGAGCTGAAGGTCTACATCTCATCACCTGAATAATTCACCTGCTAGGCGTCTCATTCACCACCACCCCCCCCCCCCCCGGCCTCAGCGTGATACAGCCTGACTCCGTTGCTGCCACCAACACGAGAGAGACAAAAGAGACTGACCAAACAAGAAGGACATCCAGCGTTTGAATCCACCAATCCTGAAACATGAGATCCTTACTAACACTATTCATCAAGGCTCACTAATCGAGCTCTTTTCTGTCTTGGTGTTGATGCCATTAATAAATATTACTACATGAATTATACAAGTACCAAAATGGCTAATGAGCCTGGAGATCAGTGATACATTGCTCAAAGGGTTCAGGTCAATACTGAGCTGTTATTACAAATCCAATATCAGCCTGTGACTGGCCGCCATCCTCAGTATGATGATGCAGTAAGTAATCCCAATGGATCTGATCAATAAGTGGATTTAAGATGTAGTGGATTCAATGGGAAATCGTCAATGATTGATGAATTTGAACTACTGGAACTGTGATTCAAATGTAGAAATGGTTGTTAGAAATCGATGGTTGTTCTAAAGTTCAGCCACTGTCAACACCATGCTTGAAATGTCAAAAATAACGTGTCAATGACATATCATCCTGCAACCAACACTATTATTTAATCTATCATTTAGTGCCTAAAATGTAAAGAAAACTGTTATAAATGCCAATCCACAACCGAGGATTAGGTCTTCAGTTTGCTAATTTGTCTGACCAAGAGTCAGGGGGTGGGCACATTGCCAGGAGGCCTAAAGCCTGCCTCAACTCTCAACCCGTTACCAGATTGACCAAAGTTAGATATGGTCAGCTCTTCAAATATGGCAACCGCCACTGTTGGGTTTTTAAAAGCGCCTCTTCAAAAACCTATGTGTGACGACACTGAGATGAAAGCTGTGTCTCAATTTAGGGGTAGCCACCTTTAAAGGACCCAGCCTTTGCATTGCTATTGTCCATGTTATGTACAGTCAATGGCACATTCCCAATCTTGGTTTTGTTAATTAGTGTTTTGATTGGCCTAACCTGAATGAGGACAGCAAGAAATCTGTCTGAATGTTGAGAGCATATAAACATGAGCCCAATAATTTGTTTAGTTGAAAGAGTAAATTAAGGTACCAACATATTAAAAATAGTTATTTTATCTCGATGGATCGATTGGATCATTGTTTAAGTGTGATTCGTTAAGGTGACCAGTACTACAACTTCTGCTATAAAGCAGAGCACCCACAGAGAGTTCTCAAGAAGTGTGTGTCCAAACACATGGTTTGATAATCAGCTTCATATAGACTGAATTCAAGATCTTTATGTATTTGATGGTAGCAGCCAGCCAAACAAACAAATCGGTCACATTAAGATTCAAACCTGTATTTCTGCTGTAAGCAAACACCTGCAGAGAAAAGAAGAACATTGTTGTTTAAAATACTCAGTGGATGAAGATGTTGCTCTCTATTTAGAGTCATCAGTTTATCCTGAAAAACAAAAAAAAGTGTTCCTTTTGATGAAGTCTCCAAAGACTGTTTTCCTCTCCATTAGCGCCTCACTTTTTCTTTTCCTTCAGATAGCGAGGTTAAAGTGGATGAAAGCCAAGAGTGCTTGTTAGACTAATATCACAATTACTCTTCTGTACACATTTCCTCTCCACGCGAGCAGACGTTAAAAAAAAAAAAGAAAGAAGAAGAAGCCGAACGAGCAGAAGCGGTTAGCTCGTGTGTCGCTTCACTCGTCGCCCACAGCGTTGATCAAACGAGCTGTGTTTTCATATCTGCTGCGCGGCGGTCTGATGAACATGGCTGCCGTGTTCGTCATCGAGCCTTCAGATAAAACGGGCCTCAGAAATCTCTTCATGACAGACAAAGGCCAAAACACTTCTGATTAAAGGACAAGGAAAAAAATTAATCTCCACAAGCCCTCATTTATCTTAAGTGTGTTCAAACACATCAAAAGAGGGATTTAAGGTCATGTTTTCACATTTATTCCTGTCAAAAAGCTCTAAATATAATTATAAGTGGAGCCTTCTACATCATAGATTTTTAGCATTTTTTGATCCTGGCTAATATCATATGACTCAAAGAGGAATTCAGAGGGACAAACACGACGTCAAAAATCTAAGATAAAAAAAAAAAAAAAGGATTTCTTGAAGGCAGAGGTGGAGATGAAAACCACTCTCGCCACACTGACATGTTATTTAGCCTCCAAAGAACTCCTCTTTCCGCTCTGCTCAAGGATAAAAATCTGGCAACAAATTACAGTGTACGACAAGTGCAAGAAAAATGGTTTGACATTAGGCTTTGAAAGGAGCGTAATGGAGTGCAGGCAAAACAATACACAACGAGAGGAGGCTACAGAAAACCAAAGAAGAAGAAGAAGAAGAAGAAGAAGAAGTCATACCGGGATGACTGCACTGTTGGCAAAGGTGTTAGAATAAGAATCTTGAATCTGCTGATCAGACATTTTAATCAATCATCCTTTTACTTTAATATAGAAGGGAGCCAAATGACATTAAGATATTGTAATTTTGCTGCTTTATCAACTTGATCAATTCTGCGACATGATTGGCCTTCCTTCAAGTGCACGGCTGCACTTTTACATTTGGCGTTTATTCAAATAGAGATGACCTCAAAAGTCTCCTCGTGGATTAAAACGATGAAAAACGCAGGAAGTGACTCCGATTGCACACAAACTGAGTAATCACACACCGAGTCAAATATTCTGAGTGCGAGTTAAAGTCGCGTTCGAATGCCTTCTATACGAGTCAATACATCATCAGGAAGAACATGGTGGGAAATTATGCAGAAAGAACCATTTTCTACAGCGCAAACATGAATTATGCAAATTGTTATATTAATTAAGAGGACACAAAATCATCAAATCCTCACAGTTAAGACCCAAACAGAGGATTTTGCTCTTTTTTTTTTTGTTGTTGCCTGAAATGCATTATGTTCAACACTCAACGAGACAATTAATTGACTCCACATGGACGAGTTTCGACAGACGGACAGAGAGCAAACACAAAAAGAGAGCCTGATTCACTAACAATGGAGTTTGGCTGCTAATAGCTCCAAAATTGGACGTCCATATTCATATTCAGATATGCCGTATATCCACTTAATTTCCAGCAGTAGGAGAAGAGAATGATAGGAAATATCAACCATGTCCTCACCTCTGACTTTGGTCAGCCTGTCACTGCCACAATGTAGGACAAGGGAGATATTATATTTAATGCTATGCTCTGTTCTTCATCGCTCTTCTTGCCGTCGCCATTTTTGTTTCCTGTAAAGCTGTGACTATTCCCAAAGCCTGGGTGACCTTTTTAAAACCATTAACCATTGCTCTTCCTGTCAGTGTAGTAAAAAAAATGTGATTTTAAGTTTCGAACTCCTTCTCAAAAAAAGTGTAATTATCTGTGCAGAGGCTGACATATTTGGTGCAACCTAGTCCCACTTCTTCACTTCTATCCTCGTCCAGCAAACCTCTCTATCTCTACAAGTACCTCTCATTGTCACTTTTTTTTTAATCTCTCTTCATGATGTGACTACCTCCACATGATCCACTCTCACAGAAACTTTCCCGGGCCTCTGCTGTCACGGGCAAAAGCGGAGAAAAAAAAAAAAAGTGTGAGTCAGAGAGCGTTAGGGAGAAGCCGATTCAGTTGTCAAGAGACATAACCGAGACCAATGGCGAGGCTGCGTTCGGCTGAGACGAGGCACTGCACGCATTTTTCACAGAAGCACAAACTACTTGACATTTGGATGGACCTTTCCTCCTCTCTGCTTCCCCCCCCCCCCACCCCCCACCCTTCATGTGGGCAGAAAAGGAAAAGAGCAGAGGAGCATGTCAGTTTTTGCAGAGTCAGAGCAGAATGGTGAAAGTTTTCTCCGTTTATCTCCACCAATCACGGAAAGATCTCGCAAACATGTTTTTTTCATCTTTTGCCGCAAGAGCTCAATCTCCTGTCACTCCCTCCTCTCATATCAGCTATCAGGCATCTGACTGACTATCTCTAAATGGAGTGAGATAGGGCAAGCAGCCAGGCATAAGAACCTTCTTCTCTATTCTTTGGGATATGTCACATTTTAACTCCCTTTCTAGTTCAACCCCAAAGTGCAAAAAGCACCCAAATAAATTTACCTTAAGTGACTGGTGTGCTCCGGTACTTTCTTTGGATTCTGCCTGAGAGTGTCCATTGAATTCTCTGAACATCTAAGGTCCTTCTATGTGAGTACATCCATTTGTAACAGAGTCTTGAATGTCTTGGAACAGAGACATTCCATGTTTTTTGGAAAATGATATGCCCTATTTTGGATTTGATGCTGATATTTGATGCTGATATTTGATGCTGACATGTTTCCAAAAAGTTGGGACAGTGGCAACAGAAGACTGGAATTACTGTGAAATGCTTGAAAAACAAACTAATGGAACACAGTTAATAAAGATGTTAGCAGAGTCCCTCTGCACCTTTAAGAAAAAGCTAAAGACCCAGCTCTTTCATGAATACCTACTAACTTAATGATGATGGTCTCCATATTATTGATGATGATGATGGTAATGACGATGGTTTTTGTTTGATAACGACGACTTATAAGATGGTTTCTATACTGATTAGAGCTCTCAAGAACTGCCCTCAATGTTGTGCTTTGCCTCTGGTCACTTCCTGTCAGCACCTGTGTGTCCAATCAGACTCAAAGCTGATCGTTTGCTCTTACTGACATTGTTCCCTTTTTTCTAGATCCTTGCTTGTGTTGTACTTACTCTCTGATGTACGTCGCTTTGGATAAAAGCGTCTGCTAAGTGAATTGTAGAATTGTAGAATTAAAAGATAACTGGTAGGGATGCATTGAACAGACATCGCCCCGTCGGCAAATAACATGGCACGAGCCAATGTAGCTGATATTTATCTGATGAGTCATTTCAATTTGATGCCGGCCTCTAGTGCAGAAACTACTGAACAACTGCTGATTCAGAGAAAAGGTTTTGTATTAGGCCGAAGATGTTAGAGAAAACTCTCATCTGTTTTTGTGGTCAAACACGAGACGTATCTGCAGTTGGATAAATTATCGGTACCGGGGCCCCAGTAGAGTAGTAGTTAGTGCACCCCATGCACATGAGGTTAAGAGGAGGCGCTGAACCTCTTTCACTCCAAAGATCTCCAAAGTCTGTTGGAGTAAGTCCAATTAAAAGTTAACTAAAAACCGAGATACGAGTCTTTGACCTTCTAAGATGACATTATGATGATGTTTTTTTTTTCCAGCTCATCTGAACTAAGATACTTTATTCTTTAATGGCCTGAATATTTCCAACAACTATTTTTTGAAAAAATATGTCTTTTAGGTATTAAACAATTTGTGACGTTCTTCGAGTCCTTCAGCGACTCAAAAAGAAATTTCTGGTTCCCAAAAACGAATAATGACCTCATACTGAGCGCCTTTGACATTAAATATTTACTTCTGTGGTATCGAAACCGGTATTGATATCTTTGGAATTTTACTGGTATCATATTGAAGTTTCTAAATTCTGGTATTGTGACAACCCTAAGCCCTGTTTCCCTTCTGTAGCTCAGACCTCATTGTGAATTCATACTGCTCGATGAGGTAGGATTTATAAAGATAAGAAGATAAACTTTATTGATCCCCCATGGGGAAAATGTTTTTGTCACAACAGCTCAAGAAACAGGAATATAATTATCAAACATGTGTACATCAGTTAAATAAAGGGAGAAAAAATACAATAATAGAATAATACTAGGTATGTACACTTCCACTTGTGGAAAGAGTTATTATAATTAAAAATGGAGATGCTGTTAGAGAGTCTGATTAAACGGTCTGTTATGTCATGTATGGAAGTTTTATTCTATACTGCAGCTTGGTTTGTCTGACTGCTGGCTGATTTTGCTTCTTCTGATTGGTGAATCTGTCATTTTAGTCAGTGTGCTTTGTGGCCAAGCTTTTAATCATGTGTGCAAAAAACAGATTTCACTTTAAAAATCAACCATTTGCTGCCAAAAAAAAAAAAGGCTCTGATGAGAGAGATCCTGGTTGTTGTTGTTGTTGTTGTTGTTGGAAACTCTCTCGCTGATGGGACGGCTGCAAAGAGTGTGTGAATTTGTGTGTGTCGAGTTTCCAGATCCATATGTGTGAGTGGGATTAAAAAAAAAAAAACAGAGGTATGCAAGAAAGTTGAATGAAGCTGGAGGAGCAACAAGGGAGCACCTGGATGGCAAACGAAGAGTGAGCGAGGAAGGCCGGTTCGTTGGCTGCACGGGGGGAGAGTAAAAAGGCGGATGTCCATTGAAGAGGTGGATGAAGGAAACGGAAGGAGCTTTTAGGAGCTAAAGGAAGAGGAAGAGTGCCAGAGAAATATAAAGTACACAACAGTCTAAGTGCTGGTTTCAGGGGAGGCGCAGTTAGAGGATCATCCTTTAAGGTTTGTGTTCTTAAGGCTTCTTTCATTGCTGCCCAAAGGGGACCAACACTTGAACTTAGCATCAAATACAGTTTCAAGCTAACAACTCTAAAAATAGAAGGTGGAGGCAACCCTAAAATAAGCACAGTCGCTTTGTCACATGCATCATGAAAATACAGCGGGAGTTCATATGCTTTTTTTTTTTTTGGAGTAAAACAACACAACAGTCCTGAAACAGAATAGGACAGAAGATGTTCCATTATTTATCGAGGCAGCCAGTGGGAATGAGGAACCGGCGCGCGAAACGATTCTTCTAACGTCTAGACTGTTTCATACTATATACGGCTCGGGCTCAGTGATCGGCAACAGATAAAGGGGGGAGATTAACTCTTGCAGACAGCTCAGATCAACGGAAGACAAATCTAGGTGAAGATCTTCTCTAGAGGATGCAAAATCAAGGCTCATTCGATTGGAGTCTACGGAGCTGATGGTCTTTGGATGTGGAGTTTTGAAACTCATTTTCAGCAAGCAAAGGAATAATTACTGTACATGAGGGATGAAAAGATCTGTAAGGGTTTTTTACAACATCTAACACCAAGATGTAAACCAGAGAACTTTCTTACATAACATGTACTTTAAAGAAAGGCCTTGGTTTGTCCATAAAGAAGATATTTAGCCTTAAAATAAGTCTATTAGTGTCGACATTTGAAAAGTCTTTCAGCCAATTGCAGCCATCTGTTTTTGAATGCAGCTTTCTAACCCAAATCTTATCCGCTCGTTGACTCCATCCTGTTTTCCGAAAATTAGACTATTAGATGAAGACTTTAAAGGAGGAGTTCATACTTGGAGCTGAAAATAAACTCTAAAGAATTGACCCTCTGAAAAGTTGACTTCAAGTTTCTACATCTAACATGTTTCAAACATCCAAGTAAACCATCAACAGTTACATGAAGGCAGTCCTCACATACATCGGTGGTACATTCCCCAACAAGTCAAAAACCCTCTCGTTTGTTTTTTGACTGGACTACTCAAAGAAAGCAGGATGATATTGTAAAAAAAAAACTAACTACACATGTACAGGACTAAATAGGAAGAACGATAAACTCAACACAAACCAAAACGTTCCTCACAGGAGCTTTAAAAAGTTCTAATGGCAAAAAGGTTTCAGAGGCTGAAAGTCACTGAGAGACATTTGATTTTTTAGAGTTGTGTGTCTGACCACCTGATGAAGTAAAGCCTAAAAACACACTCTACGTTAAGCTCTGATTCTCGTCGGCAGCTCCTGAGGGAAGTATGTAGCTCTTTAGTAGCTAAACGCTTCATTATGTTCAACAGCTTGTCTCTTATTTTGTCTGTCTGCTGTTCGGTGCTGGTTAGGTATAGAGCAAAGTGAGATAATCAGCGATTTCTCACAGACAACAGCTGCCTGGCCTTAAGGTAAGCTTAAACCGGAACATTCAAGTTGAAAAGTTCAAGCTGATGAGCTGAAAGATGCTAAAATCATCAACGATTTCCGTGCCAAGATTTCCAGCAAGATGTTGGGACAGTGGGAACCGAAAAACTGAAAAGGTTGTGAAATGCTTAAAAGTGTTGCTGGCATCAAATTCTAGATTTGAGATTTACTTGTAATTTAGTGCAGAGGTCATATTCTTCCTCAGCTTTTCAAGCGCTTCAACAAGTGTGTCAGTCGTCAATGGCGATGCCGGTTCGTCGTCCACCATGGCAGCAACTTTAGCACCCTGTTTTTACGCTTTATCAACCGCTTTTCCGTCTAAAGACCCAGCTCTTTCATGAATACCTACTAACTTAATGATGATGGTCTCCATATTATTGATGATGATGATGATGGTTGTGACGATGGTTTTTGTTTGATAACGACGACTTATAAGATGGTTTCTATACTGATTAGAGCTCTCAAGAACTGCCCTCAATGTTGTGCTTTGCCTCTGGTCACTTCCTGTCAGCACCTGTGTGTCCAATCAGACTCAAAGCTGATCGTTTGCTCTTACTGACATTGTTCCTTTTTTTCTAGATCCTCTCTTGTGTTGTTCTTACTCTCTGATGTACAGTCACTTTGGATAAAAGCGTCTGCTGAGTGAATTGTAGAATTTTCCGGCTTTACCTCTCAAAATTTGTATTAAGGCAAAGTAACTGTTTCAGGTGAAACACTATCATAATAAATGACAAGTCAGCAAGTCATGGAAACTGATTGGCTTACCTATGAAGCAGATTTGTCGCTCAAGTTGAAATGTTTGATTATTATATATCGGTTGCTGCACATTTTCTTGCAGATTTCCATTTATAGAGATCAATAAATCGTCGTTAGAATAGGTATGGGTACGGGCTGGTATGTCATTAGCAGATAACTTTCCACCTGTTTTTTACCGTCCACATGTTGACTGCTGATACGTGATTGGTCAACAGAGCTCAGACTACAAATTTACTACAAACGGAAACCAGAACACTTCACATGCTGAAAATCAAAACGCCTATAGATTGTTATGCATCAGCAGGACAAAGATCAAAATGTGACTTCAAACTAATGAAAAATCAAAACAACTATAATGAGCGACATTAAACTATCAAATTAAATGTGATGAATGAATCTACCCATACCGCAGCAGAGTAGCCTAAAATGAATAAATAATGCCATGTTTGGGGTAAAAATGTCATCTTCTCTTCTCTATTCCTTCAGATTATTATGACTGTGTGATTTTTCCTTCGCTGGTTTTGCCATTTCTTTCTTCCCCTCTCTGACAGCTACTTTGCATTATGTAGCATTATCTCTTTCTCATGAATACACAAGTCATTTTCCGTTGGGGAATTTTCTCGCCAAAATAAAAGGATTTGTCAGGGAATCTAATTCACAGAAAAAAAAAAAAAAAAAAAGAGCAGACACATGAACGTGCATAAATAAATATGAAAATATACTGATACACACTCGTTGGAGCAAACAAGCTGCACAACTTTGCTTCGTCTGATTGTAAACAGAAATGCTTCCGTACATCTCGAGCAACAGCTTATTGGCTCGGAGCCTCTGCAGGGGATCGAGACGCGTTCAGGTGGTTTTGGTTTACGCACGACTGCTGACCTTGAAGGAACTGACCTGAGCCTCAGACAAATGAGTCACTGCACTGAGTTTCTACTGGGAGCTGCTATTAAATAGATCTGTTTACCAGGTGCATTTTTTTTGGGGGGGGGGAGGGGAGGGGAGGGGGGGGCGGTAGTCTGTGCAGGATAGGAACACATGTTCTTGTTGCACTTTACTCAAAACGTCCCTGCAGGCTGAGAGGCTGCGTTCATTTGAATCTGACAGTGAAAGATGAGGAGGTGGAAGAAGGGAGGAAGTAAACGAGGAGGATAAGAAAAGACGGATTTCAAAGAACTCCGACATCAGTAATCAGGGAGGAGGTATTTATAGCCGTCGCGGTGGTGTCCCCTTTACGTAGCCGCTCCAACCTTGAGAGTCATTGAGCAAAGTCTGCTCGCCTCTTTGCAGAATATCTAATGATTAGAGGAAGAAAAAAAAACAACGGTGACGCTCGATCTGCCTCTGCTGTCATTACCTGCTCCAGGAGCCTTCTGCCGCTGCTTTACCCCTCTCCTCGAGTGGCTCTTTAACCACTCGAGGAGAGACATGTGCAGCAGGAAGTCAACCCTCACTGCCCTGTTAGCGCACGCAGCCCCATAAGCCAGGGTGGGGGCGCTGTTAGCTTAGCGGTACAGCGGCTGTAGTCCTCCAAGTGGGCGGCCCCGGGTTCAAATCCGACCTTTGGCTCCTTTCCGGCATGTCATTCCCTCTTCCCTATTTCCAACTCTATCCACCTTCCTATCTCTAAATAAAGGCACACATTTAAAAAAAAAACAACAACAGGGTGACAACGTTTAATCATGAAGTCGACTCGTTGCACACACCCCTACTCAATTCACATCAAAACAGCTCCAATGAGAATGTAATAATTGTGTTGGAGGACATTTAGTTAAACTACAACAGGGCTACTGAAAGTGGGAAATTGACAGAACACCAAAACAGTCCTCCTGATGTGACCTCCTGATTAATTACGAACCATCCAGACCGCTCAGGTCGTCTGGTCTGCTCTCTGTCCCCAGAGTCAGAACCGAACATGAAGAAGCAGCGTTCAGTTTCTATGCTCCTTATATCTGGAACAAACTCCCAGAAAACTGCAGGTCAGCTGAAACTCTCAGCTCTTTTAAATGGAGGTTGAAGACTCACCTGTTTACAGCTGCTGTTCATTAAACAGCTTTAATAAGATTTTAAATTTTAACTCTGCACTGGAACTTTTAACTCTTTTTATATTTTTACTAATTTTTATTTGAACATATGTTCAGTTTGAATAATTCCAATGATTTTTTTTGATTTTTTCAAATGTTCTATTTTAATGTTTCTTTTCTTTCCTCTGTCGTGATGCTTTCGATGTCTTGTGTGAAGCACTTTGAATTGCCTTGTTGTTGAAATGTGCTATAGAAATAAACTTGCCTTGCCTTGCTACACAACTTTGGAGCTCCATTATTATCATTGATTATTGATGAAATAAAATTGTCTTGTGATTGACCTAACCAGTGGTTTGCCTGTCTCCAGTTCTTAATTACACCTTAAACATTGCACTTGGCGTTGTTTCAACAATTTTCATCATGTAGGTCGGACAAAAATGATGGATTCTTTTCATTATTGTCTGACATTTCAGAGGCTCAACGGCTTATTGGTTAAGGAAACAGTCATTAGTTTCAGCCTGACTTGTCTTGTGACCTCGATATATAACAGGACATCCTTTAGGCTCCTCTAAAGTCAACTAATGAACACTCTGAGTTATATTTCTGAAAAAGATATTAAACCCAATAACTGACAGGATAGACTGAATTTGTATTCATGCTGTGCCACAGTATTGATCTTTTTTTTTTTAAGACAGGGTGTTACATTACATCCAGTGGTGGAAGTTCAGTGGTGGATACATTTGCAATTTCATTTTCCAGATGAAAGCTGCAGGAGTGTGTTTTCTGTCAGGTCATGATGAACATTTCTTTTCTTCAGTTTTTGCCATTTTACACTCTACACTGAACAGAATAATGGGGAGTATATTACTGCACAGGGGTACAACAAGCTAACAATAACAGAACTCTAAAAGCAGTGGCAAGGAAACTGACATTAGCAGTAAGCTAAAGGTAGCAGCTAACTGCTAAATAAAGCTAACAGCAAAAGCAAACTAATGTTAGTTTAGCCCGTTTGCTGGTTTAGCTACACATCACCCACACTTGGCAGTTACTTTGCTTTGTACTTCTGCTATTTTAACATATTGCCTGCGAAGTTTACAAAGAGTACACAAAGAGCTGAAGGAATTGGCTCCAGGAGAACTAACAACAATCAATATATCAGCCTGCGGTTGCAGAGAGGGCAGGCTACAGAAAGAACTTCTGACTTCCTATTTTTGCTCTCCCGTGTTTAAAATTTCCAATATACTGTATTACCATGGTTGTTTGTTGCTCACATACATGCGGTGTACACACGGTTTCATTTACTTATAAATATTGGAGTAGGAAGTGTAAGCAGACGAGATCTGGATGCTGGTTGACAGACCGTTGGCAAAGCTTCTGCGGTTTGGCAGGAGAAGAGGCTACATATCTCTGGGTATGATGCTCTCACTGGCACAAACACACGAGAGAAAAAACGAGGCACAGACTTGACCAACATGTCTGCACCGGCCACAGAGACTGACGCAGACAGGTAGGACGGCGCGAGAGGTCTCTCTGTGTGAAGGAGGCGACGCACTGTGGCGAGCTCATTTCTCTCAAGCAGACCCCGGGGGAGAGGGGGAGTGGATGGAGAGGAGATTTGAGGACAGGGCCCGCTCTCTCCAAAGTGGAGTTCTCCGACAGAGAAACGAGGACAGCAAACGTGAGCTGGGCATCTAATGTCGGCCAAAGCAAGAAGTTCCTTTAAGGTTTTTGAACCCGAAATGCTGCAAGGGGCAACAAAGTCAAACGCTTGTTTGAAGAGCAGCTGGAGGGGGTTTATGGATTATTTCAGCGAGGTAACCTGGTCATAAGTGGAAACTTCCACGCCTGGAAAAAGGTTGGGTCAATTTTTTAAAAAAGTGTTTCAAACTCTGAGTATCCAGTGAAGGCAAACATTGAAATATTAGGAGTGAAGGTTGAAATATTGATGCCATATTGACTTTGCTTCAAATATATTCAACAAATGTGATTCAGATGAACAGAAGAACAAAAAATAAAACGTTAAGGTTTCAGCATTTCTGACCTATTGATGGTACGAAGGAGTCCGAACCTTCTCAGAGTAGGTGTTACAAATAGACGAGCTATAGATAGGCTACAAAATAAACGCGTTAAAATAACCTGAGGCTCTGTAGTACAAAGGGATCACACACATGAAAAGACACTGGCTCAGTCTTGGATTCTTCAGCAGACATGATACAAGCAGACATCTGTGCCAGCAATCATGTCAAATAGCGTAGCTCTCCGTTTCATCTGCATTGTATTACATAATGACTGGTTACGTAATCTCTGCTTCTGTGGGGCTAGCCTGGTTTTTTATTTTTTTTATTTTATTTTTTAATTGGAGCCTGAATTAAGAGCCGTTACGAGGATAAGCAGGCTCGACTCTGCAAAGGAAAGCAGCGATTGTTAATCGAATAAGAAGGGGATTTATTGCACGGATTAAGGTGATACGGGAAAAAAAAGGAACCCCTGTTGTTGGCTGAGTCTCCGTCCAAATGCACGCTGCAATAAAGTGATCAGGTTGACCCTTCAATCCCAGAATTTAATATACATCCATCCAAAACATCTCCTAGCCCTGTCGGTACTGTTTCTAAGCCTCGTCGTCTGTGTCCAGATGAGCTGCTTTTGACAAGACATGGTAGAAAAGCTTCTCTGAGTAACACTATTTTGATGTTATTAATGAATCCGTTTCACTTGCTTTTTTCTACAAATTGCAAAAGCTAGAACACCTCCAAAAATTGAATGGTTTTCCATGTGGTGGTCAAAGAAAATAGCTCTCTCCTTATACTTCCCGACCCTTGCTTCTCTAGTTTTGTGTTCTGCGAGTGGCCCTTTTCATGGACAGGTAGCATGAGGTGGTGCGGGGAGCCAAATCAGGTCACACAGGTAGTCCAGCTCCTCCGGGATTGGCCCTGCTGTGTGTCCCGGCACAGTCTCAAGAGCTTGGAGGAGCTACCGTGAGACCGGCTGTTATACAAGGAGAAGCTGGATGGGGCCGTAGAAGGGCAACAACCCAGCAGTATCACTTATCACGGCCGATACAGCCGGGGCAGCAGCTGGCCCCCCCCCCAACAGACATTGGTTCATTACAATCAACGAAGCGGTCAATCTATTCTTTTCTATTTCTAAAGAGCTTCTTCATTTGCTTATTCCAGCTATCTGCATTCACCTTTAGTGTGTGTTTCAATATATGCAGTGCCCGAGTGTACTACAAACCTTCATGTATCTGAAATGTGTGTGTGTGTGTGTGTGTGTGTGTGTGTGTGTGTGGGAGAGAGAAACACACTGAGAGAGACAAACAAAAGTGTGTGTGTGTCGGTGGTGGGGGGGCTAATCAAAGAACAGCAGTGAAGTTGAATCAAATCACAGGAGTTGTGAAGAGCAGCATATATATTCATCATTAGCTTCTAAACACACATATACACACACTCTCAGCGTGATGCATGCACACACACACACACACACACACACACACGCCCGCCCGCGCTCTGTCATCGGTGAAAGAACCTCTGAGGAATAATCCTCACGGACCCTCGTCTTCAGTCAGTCAGCAGTCTGCATCACTATGGCAATGGCCTCAATTCCAGTGTGTGTGTGTATGCATGTGTAATGTGTGTCATATAGTCTTGTCTGTGTGGAGGCTAACAGTGTCTACAGTGTCAGAAAGCATGTTTGTGGATAGTTTCAAATTGTCTTTAAGTCGTTAACAACAATATACTTGATCAGTTTTTGTGCTGTAGTTTAAAGGTCTCACGTTCTTGGTGACATGAGTCTTGGTTGGTGTCAAAGATGCAACAAATTGGGGCGCCGGTGGCCCGGTGGATGGTGTGCGCTAGCCCGATGGGTGGAGGATTTGATCCTCCAGGCGGGTGACCTTGGTTTGAATCCAACATGTGGCTACTTTCCCGGGCGTCACTTCCCACTCTCTCTCTCTCTCTCTCTCCCCGATTTCTTGCTCTGTCCACTGTCCTCGCTAAAAAGGCAAAAACAGCCCAAAAACAACATCACCTAACACCACCCCCCTCTGTTCTTCAACAAATGCACTGGTCTGTGATGGGCAGCCATGACAGCGCCGGGTTTTTTAACGACAGTGCAGTTGACCTCAGAGACCTTCAGTGGGCGCCAAAGCGATCTAAACCAAATTACAAAATAATGTTGCCAAGCCATCAATTCTGTTCCTGCAGTTGGCAAATTCTATTGTTTGTGTGCAGCAGTTAAGTGCACACTCCCTGCTGTACTGTATGTATAAAATGCGACTGCTGCTTTGAGCCTACAAATCCAACACAAATACCAAACAGCATAACTATAACACTTTACCGCTTAGTTATGCGTTCATGTTAACAGCATTAATATAGATTTTTTTGAACCGTAATGCAATCTAAAATTATGCACATTTTCAGCGTGTCTTGGAGAGATATTTACAATTCCAATGTGTTTTCCTCAGCAGTGAAAATGCCACTCGCTGTCAAATTAATTTAGCTGGGAAATGTTTACTAAGTGCTCTGAAAGGTTGCGTGGAGCTTGATCTAAAAGCTGTGTGACACAGAGCAGACTGGGGACGGTTTCACACTGCACTCAGCTTTTATCAAGCTGAACACAGATGGGACATGTGCTGGGTAAAACAAAGTCTATGTGTGTGTACATATATATAACTAACTACAGGTTTTTGCACTCTGCATTGGCTTCATTTTTCAAAACCACTTGCCGCTTGGTTAAGATATGACGTCAGCCCCATGTCACCGTAAGAGGAAAAGAGTCTTCCCAAGAAAAACATGACGGTCTTTGGTTTACCCATCCAACCAAAAACTTCCACCAATGGGGGCGTTTGGTGAAATGGTTTATTGTGATGTATTTTCTCTACAGTTTCAAAAAGTCCATTTGGCTACCACCACTCTTGCAATTGGGATGATTCCAACAAAACAAGAGAAGGATTAAAAAAATGCTGGGCTGCTTGTCGCCAGGTTGGTCTTTTTCCAAGGATATTTAAAAGTGATTTTAAACACGCCTATTGGATATAAGCTTGACCACCATAAAATGGACGTTCCACACACTTATTCTCTATTAAACTTAAAGCCAATACACCGGGGGAGTACCAAAGAAAAACACTTTTTGAATCAGATGCAGATACCTGGGCTTTGGATATTGACCAATACTAAATATCTGGCCCAATATTTTCCCCTTTGTCTTCAAACCTAATCCACATACATGCATCAGTATTGGAGACCTAACATCCAAGACCATTTAGGTTAAGACAAGTGCAGTAATTGATTTTTAATGGTTGCTATACAACAACATTATCTTTGTTGTCAGTTTGAATCAATCTATCGGAAGACGAGGATTCCTTGGGTTTTCATTACAGAAGAAATCATGTGTTCTTACAATGTGCTGGGTACACGACATGTGGAACAAGTTTCGACTGTGTTGATATAGGTGCGCATGCGCCGAAGGAAACTAAATAATAAGTGTGTTATCTCCAAATCCAACTCATTTTCAAGTGTGCCAAACTTTGCAACAAGAAGAATGAAAATGAATGAGAGAATAAAAGGACCCTCGTCAGCCGTCTCGTCTACAGGATCGAACATGATAGTGCTTTTTCCCCCCAATGCGCTCGTTGCAAATCATCCTTTTCGCTGATGTCTCTGAACAACAAGTGGCTCCCGACGCTGCTAAAAGGTAGCCAAATAAGATGTCCTGTTCCATCTGGGAGCTTATCGATTGATGCTTCTTGGGAAAACATTTAGGTTTTTGCAGCAGGTGGTCCAGAGGGCTAATGGTGCACTTTAATAAGCTTTAGGGTGATTCTGATTGCGGAAAAAGAAATGAGTTTATCCCTCCGCAGACCACTGCTGACATCACGTCTGTCTCCATGGCGATGTGGAAGAAAACGAGGCTGCTGGTGTCTGGAAGCAGGCTAGAGAGAGACGGTGATGGAGAGAGGCAGACAGAGAAAGAGAGTGTCGGAAATCCTCTCGGAGAGGCGTGAAGGAACATAGTGTCAGGAAGCTACCGCCTCTGAATACTAATATTAAGAGGCTCTAGATGGACAAACACACACAGGCGCACATCAGCGGCGTGCTCGCTGCCACTGGTGTCTCTCTCACTTTTGTCAACAGTCAAGTGAAAAAAAAAAACAAAAAAAAAAAACAGCCTTTGAGCACAAATGTCACAGGAGCAGGCGGTGACATTAACGCTGATTGGGCTAAAGCATCGGACTGCTCCAGCCGCGGAGGGGCCAGCGAGGCACCAGAGGAGAGAGAAGGATGGAGGGGGATACAGATGAGTGTGATAACCTCTGCTCGGCTCTGACACTCATCGCTGGAAAATAAAGAAAGAGATATGGAGACAAAAGATATACTTGGTCTTTTTGTTACATTTTGTTTAAACCTTACTGATGATCATGTTTTGATCGCCCTCAGCTATTTGTGTGGATCTTGGCGCCTCCTGTGTACAGGGGCTGGTCCAGACTTTTTAGACTAAGGTGGCCCACCTGGGGAACTGGCTTATGTTGGGGTGGCCTGAAGTTGGTGGGCACAAACAAAACACACCCTTTCTGTCAGCACTAATGATTTGTACTTACAAGTAACACACTTCACACGTAAAGAAAACTACCAGCAGCTTGTTGAAAACAGACAGAGCCGTTGTTTACTTAAGTCCCAGCTCTGATTAGGCAAATAGCCAATCACAGATTTGGGTTTTTTCAGTTTTGAAAAGGGGTCCCGTGCCCGGCCTGTGGAAAAAGCAGCCGTCTCATCTCTCTGCTGATTTTCTCCACATGTGTGGGTTATGATGTTTACCAGCAGAAAAACTCATGCTGATTTCTTTTCACAGTCAAATGTATCAGTCACAGTGTGAAGTGTAGGATAAAAACGTCTGTTTCTCCAGCGTGCTGTTTATCGCCTCATCTGTCACCTTCCCCCCCAGGCAGCATGCTTTATGCCGATAGTCTTGTTAACTTTTAAAAGAAACATAAGTATAAATCTCAGTCTGCTTCATAACCAGCGTTAAAGATAAATGCTTCTTATTTTTTCAGATTTAAAGGAATCATTTTTAAAGTGGGCACAGAATTGAAGCAGCTTTTGAGAGGTTGTTCTTTCTTTAAAACCAGCGGATTCATCCTTCCAGAAAAGTTCAAGCTCTTCTCAAGGGCCTTTCTTTGAAGACCAGTTCAATAATTCAGGTGAAGCAGAGACCCTGTCCTCGCTAACGTGCCCACGTAATGGTGATGTTGTTTTTTTTTTGTATGTGGGTAAGAGTTCAGAGGAAGTCCGTCTCTTCTTTTTTCGGCGTACAACAGGTTTCAGGTGTACAACATAACTGACTTAGCGTAACCTCTGCATATGCTACAGAGTAAAGAATAGACAGCCTTTTGAATTAAATTAGAATAAATCTTCCAATTACACTAAGATACAAAAGATGTGGAGTCACTCCAACAGGTAGGTGGAAGTCAAGTAATACAAAATGTACAGCCGAAGCCAAATAACATTTTTAATACGGCTCAAAACATAAAAACAACGGCTGTAGTCGAAAAATCAATTTTGGCTAGTTTCTATCTGAGAGAAAGGGTTAGGGTTAGTCATAGATCAGGACTGTGACCACTGGTGGTGTCCAATCAGATTTCTAGGCCCTGACCACCACCACCTGGCTCCGCCCCTTCAGTCATCGTTTTCTAAAAAAAAAATCTCCATTTGATCTTTCTGTGACTTCATCAAAGATTTGGAAAAAGTATTGGACTTTGAAAATTTGACAGCAGCTCCAGACGAAACAACAATCTTTGCAGATGCTTTGTGTACGACGGTTTTAGGCAATGACAACACTGAAGAATAATCTCTACAGACGGGTTCAACCTAGATTAGTTCACCTGTCAGATCTACACACAACAATCAGGCATACATGCAGAAAGCAATCCAAGTTGACGAAGCCCGTAGCCATAGAACGAAAAAACACAACGGGCCACATGTCTAGATTAATACAGCACAATGAAACAGATAAGGTCAACAAACTGGATAATTAAGACTTTTAAAAACTGCAATGAAGGGGGGCGCTGGTAGCCTAGCGGTTAGTGCGCGCACCACATGTACGGTGGGCGTCAAGGGTTCAAAATCTGGCCTGTGGGTCCCCTTATTTCATGTCAGTACCCACTCTCTCCAAGTGAATTCCAAATCTATCCACTGTCCATATCTGAGACATGACCGCTGCTCAGATTGTGTCACAGGTTTAAGGTCTGGGCTCATACTGATCTTCTGGCTGGATTTGGCCGTGCATCCTGGCAGCTGTTAGCGGACCGGCTTTGACGCAGTGAGATCCAAAGAGAGAATCCCGTACGGTCCGATTTGTTCAGTGAAGTCAGCCGTCTCAACGAAGGCGTTGGCGGGAAAAGCAGAAGACGGGAAGAGACATGCAGAAAAGGTTGTCGGACTCGGAGTGAATTAGATCAACAAGGAGGTGAAGAAGGAAGGAGACGAGGAAAGAGGGCAGGACTTAGGAGTAAAGGAAGGATCATAATTAGCTCGGAGACAGATCAGGCTGAGAGGAAACACCGGCCTGCTCGGTGGTGTCATGTATCATTTGGCTGCAGCATACTTCCTCCCGCTCCTCGCGCTCCTGCTTATGTTCGCTCCAAATATCAGCAGGCCGCTAACCGCCTCTGAAGTACAGGAGCAATGGGTTTCCATTTCTGGGAGGGACCGTTGAATTGGGCGGGTGGAGGGCTGTATTGAACCGGTTCACCGCAGCGCGCCCTTTGGTTGCTCCATCAAAGAGTCCTCCGCAGGCTGCTGCGTCTCAAAACATCCAGGTATTGATTCTTTCACTTTGTTGGCCTTTCTTCTTTTAAAAAAAAAAAAAAAACAGCCCCTCCTTCTCGGCATAGTTGTTTCTCTTTGGGCGGATTTGATTTCTATGTATGCATTTTTACGTGTGGGTGCATACAACTTGCTAAATAGTTAAGCCTGTGCATGCAGTTTTCTATCAGTTTTTTTGTTTCTTCACAGGCACAATGCTAGTCCACCTAATCCAGTCCCAGTGCTCTAATTGGCTAACTGCAGCCATTTTCTCTGCTCCGGGGAGCGTGGAGATTAGAGGGAGTGTGTGCCCGCCGCCTAAATGAGTCACGCTGTGGTTACAATGTCTCTCGGGGGGGAAGAGATTGCACACGCCCACACACACAAAATCAGACCAGAGGAGTTTCTGTTTCCAGTCTGCTGCGCCAGAATCGACATAAAAACCAAAACATGTACAGGTGCAGATCCTGAGGTTTCTGATGTCACACTCGGAAAAAGCTCCAATCATCCTTTGCACATGTGTATGTGTGTGAGAGAGAGGCCAGAGTTACACACACACACACACACACTCACCTGAGATTACCTGACTCCTGCGGCGAGGCGCCCTGCCCTCGTGTAAGCATCAATAATGAATGTAGCCTGCAGCTAAACACCTTGTTAGGCTGTTCACAATCCTCACGGTTCAGACGCGTTCTGCACTCACTACTGCTGTGTTGTTCTGCTGTGGGCAAATAATGCACTATTAAAGATGTGGATTCAGCCGTGCACTCCTGATGCAGCTTCAACTAGAGAATAAAAAAAACGGATATTTTTAGCTTCAATTTGATCTATTACTGCTGAGACAACACGACTGAGGAGGAGGAGCCGGAAAATTAAAATCTTTGATTTGAGGAATCAACATATTTTCTGAAGAAATGTGCAATAGATGTGCATTTCTTTCAACCCAGTTTCCATTAATAACTATGAGTGAGACATGAGACATTTTCGGCTAGCCTCAGATAACTATCTTTACTGAGTATAAAAGTCAGAGTTCAAAAGTGTATCTGGGAAGGATATGTTTAATAAAAACATATCCAATCATCTGTCAACTTTGTGAAATTTACAGATTGCTAAATTTGAGAGAAACAGCAGCATTGTTATTGGATCATCCGCTCCCAGAATCAGCGCGGGGGAATTCAGGTAGCTGCAGGCTTCTTGCAAGTTGGGAGACTTTTATCAATAATACTGTGTGTGTGTGTGTGTGTGTGTGTGTGTGTGTGTGTGTGTGTGTGTGTGTGTGTGTGTGTGTGTGTGTAGCTAACAACATACACTATACAATAGAAGCTTTGACACATAAAAAAAAAGCTCAGACGGTTATATAAAGTTGACGTCCCCATTCCTTTTTTGTTTCGTTTCATGTCTCATAAATATTAAAGAAGGCAGTGTAAGCAGAGGGGCTTCTGGATGCTGGTTGACAGACAAATGACTCCTGGCTGAGCTTCTGTGGTCTGGCAGGAGAAGAGGCTTCACATCTCTGGGTATGATGCTCTCACCGGCACAAACACACAACAATGTTCGAGGCGCACACTTGACCCCCTTCATGTCAGCGAAGGCCGCAGAAACCGACGCAGACGGGTAGGACTCTTCGCGTGGAGGACGGATCAACACTGTGGAGAGCTCATTTCTCTCAAGCAGGCCCCCGGAGAGAGGGAGTGGATAGAGGAGAGAAAAACATGAGGACGGGGCAACTCTCCCTGCTGCCCCTTGTTTCTCTGTCAGAGAGCTTTGAATGGGAACGTGACCTGAACCTCGAATGCACACCAGACAATTCTGCTTTTGAGGTTTTTGAGACGTCTGAGGAGAAGCAAAGTCAAACAGCTTCCTTTGTCAACAGCCAGAAGGTGTTTACTGCTGATTTAGGCTTTTATTTGGAAAGAAAACAAGCGCCCGACTGATTGATCGGCCAGCTGATAATATCGGCCGATATCAGCATATCCAGTAACTATCGGCATCGGCTAATTTTCATCACAGATATGCGCCGATATTACCAGATTTATTCACCAGTCAAATAGCATTTTTATTTGCGCATCATATTACATGAGCAGTTCTCTTTCTGGCGTACACTAGCGGAGTGTGCTATATGAATTATAACACGCATCATCCCCCACCTGAGGGTCAAGCAGTGATGTACGTTTCATGCGCAGTTACTTTCCAGTTGAGTGACCGTCTTGTCTACGTTATGCTGTACATCTTTTCCACAGGTGTTGGATAACTGCATTTGAGGGATCGACACAAAAAATGTGTAAATCTAAATCTAGATCAAAGAAAGTAATCGGCTGATCGGTCTCAGATTTTTTCTCTCCCCAGTATCAGCATTGGCCCCGAAAATTGAGCCCTTTTGTACCGCTCTTTTAACCGCTATTTCTCATCATAGACTCTATTGTCAATGAAGAAAAGAGAATGAGTAAGATGGAATTTTTTTGCAGCAGTTTAAGCAGCAAAAGATCCATTTTCACGTGTGGGAATCTACCAGGAGAGGTGCTAACCATAATCCCATTAATCAGCATAATTGGCCCATAATTGGCTCTCATCAAGTCCCCACAGATGCCATCACTCAAACCTCAACATTATTACCAGGCATCTCAAACACCGGCTCCCCGTCTCTCCACAGGCTGCTGTCAGAGAGAAGACATGGCCGGTCTGTCTGTCTGTTTGTTTGTCAGGGGAGGGTTGTGAATGTGCCGCAAACGCCAACCTGCAAATGCAACAGATTGCAGACTGAAGTAAGGCTTTCATCCAGAAAACAGGCCAGGAGTAAACACACACACACACACACAAAAAAAACATTGAGACACAAACATCTGCCCACAGATCCCAAAAATAAGACTGCGACTGACAGAATTCGGCAACTTTCTTAGGACATGAGTGAGTTTTAAAGTTCACCCGTGCATCTAGATTTGTGTGGGTAGGTGGGCTTGTTTGTCAAAAAGAGCGTAATGAGAGCAGACATGTTCAACCAAACTCTGGTGACAGGTGTGTGTGTTGCCTCAGGGAATTGGCCTTTTTGTTTCTGAGCGCAAACAAGGACGATACAGCAAGCATGTGGGCCACTTAAAACACAGCGGGGGCTTCTATCCGAGTCCAATCATCATTTTGATTTCATGATTAGAAATGACTCATGAGTGAGTTTAACTGTTTTTTTTAAGGTCGCTATGGCTTTAAAAAGTTACACATCTTGTCTGAGAGAGCAGGAAAAACTAGAACTACTGCATAGTTTTTAACTATCACTGTTGTAACACACATCTCTGGTATTAAATTAGAGGTGCAGCTCATCTCTTGGCATACTTTATTCTTCATAAGCATCCACTGGAGGACCTGATCACTACAATTAAGGTGGAAGATGTAGAGCCTGTTTCTCCTAAAAGCATTTTACAGAACAGCCCACGACCCATTTGAACAACCCAACCCGGCTGGTGACTCGAGTCTTTTCAATCAAACCAAGAAGGTTTATATACTCCACAGTACACCACCATTTTCTTTAAATGCATGATTATAACTATTAGTGGGGAATCTGTTAAAAAAGTGGTTAAAAAGGTTACATGCTGCTATGTCTCCCAGCACATTTTGGTGGCTGTCTTGCCATTCGATACAGGTGTATTGGCTGCATTGGTGTGTAGGACGAGGCATCGTCTTCTCTCTCTGCTACATGTCATATAACCTGCAGGTCGTGATGTTGTCTTCCATTATCAATGGACGTTTAGAAGCAGCTAAAAATAACCAGCCTCAGTGCTTGAATGTTTCCACACTTCTGTTTGTGAATAAAGGAGTGAAAAGGTTTGATGGGATTTTGTTTTTTTCTCTCGCCTGAAATCAAATCCAAACAGATCCTGTTGTAACCCAACACTTTCTAATTCATTCCTTTCTGGTTCTAGATATCCATTCACTCTCCAGCACTACGAAAAAAATAAAAACTGTGAATGTCCGTCTATGATGCCTTTCTATTTGTATATCTGTGTTGAGTGCACCACATGTTTGTCTGGGGAGGTGTGCTGCTCATGTCAAACAAACGAAAAACATGCGCTTGCTCTTTGTCCATCAGTATAACAATCTAACCTCGAGCGAGCGAAGCGTCTTCCGGTGCACTGGAGCGAATTGCAAAACAAAGCAAACACAATCGAGGAGAGGAGATAGTAAGGGAGGGAGGTAAGAGAGAGCTGAAGCAAATAAACTGAATTGTGTTTTTATTTTTCTCTGGTAAACTGATAGGTAGGAGGTGGGAAGAGCCTGGAGTTTTTCTGTGCATTCTATCAAAAACAAGCAGAGGGGGAAATCATGACTTTGCAGAATCCCTCTCGCTGGCATGCATTTTTGTGGAAAACAGTGATAACATGAAAATTCAACAACTGCCTGTTGTCCCTTTTTAATGTGGTACAGTGGAGAGCTTCTGGGGCATGGCGGGATTACAGAAAAAGACAGCGAAGCTTGGGGGGAAAAAAAACAAGATAAACACAAAACACCATGAGGAGATAATGTGCCAAACACGGTGAGAAAAGCTGATCTGGTCTTGCTGTTCATTTGGTATCAGTGTTGAATTCTCCTCTGGCATGACGTGTTGTAAACCGCGGAATAAATGTGAGGTGTTTCAGGTCCTTAACATGATGTTAGAGTGGATGTTAGCACCGTGGCAACAAGCATCTGGATTTCTCATAGCTACTGCTAGTACGCCTGGGAAGGCAGGGTTGCCAGGTTGTAATAAAAGTACCAGAAAAAAATGATCAGAGTGTTTTATCTACCTTCTTATCTTGTGAAAGTATTTTACTGGCGATGAAAAAGACTGAAATTAATGTTGATGCCTCTTTATGACTGACAAAAGCAAACCACTCCATTAGTATAAAGGCTGAACATTTCTTCATCCTTCATTCTAACGCTGAAACGACTGTCTCAGGGTAGGTGTCAGACAGAGTCATTAACAGCACTCGGCCGTTTTTTAAACGCGTTTCGCTGCAAAGATTCAGAGCGATGAAAACATTTGACTGTTAGAGGACGGCAGGAAAACATTTTTGACATGAATCAGTGAATGTGAAAAAATAAGACGTACCGCTTAGTCCACTTAACCAACACCAACTAAAAGTTTCAAACAGGAGCTTTAATTAGTTATTAAGAAACAAACAGCACGTCCATCTCTACAGGAGATACTACCGGCCCCGGTAAATGTTCAGCTGTATTTTTTCTTCTTATATTGCACCTTAAAATAGTAATGAAGCAGATCCTTCAAATCCTACACTTCTGATAAAGCAACTCAATAAGATCAGAGGTTACTCAAGTGAGTGTCACTTTAGACAGACTTGTCAAAACTTTGGAAATCATCTCCACAGGGGGCGTTTCCCGCCTAAACTCCCACCAGATCACAGTCCAAACTGTGTGTTTCTATTCTCAACTCTGCCTTAAAAACAGCTTAACATTCAAGCTTCAGTGCATATTTATTGTTAACAATGGACTTCTGAAATTGCTTCAAGGTTGGTCAACTTTCTGTGCTCAAAATATGACTAATACCTTTGGGAAAACAAGTGTCGTTTAATCTTGTTCTAAGATAAAACTGAATCCCCGAGAGGTTGTCGCATGACCAAGACATTTGCTGCATTGCACCATAAGATTCAGAATAAAAAAACATCTGCATTATATTAGATCTGTTACAATCATAAATGTGCACCCATGGGAACTGTGAACCATCTTTAAAATATGTATCTGTATCAGTCAAGAGCTGAGCCTAAACATCAAATGGGTTCAAGCAGGTTTTACTCGATCCAATTCAAAGCATAGCATTGCCATTTTAGATAAGTGCATACATACCCTTTCTGTTGTAAACTCATTATCTTTCAAATTGAATACTTGTAGTGTGTGGAGGTTATTTATGCTCCCTGCAAATCATCCTGTCTGTAATGATAATGACATTCAGAAAGCTTTGCCTCGTTCAGCAGGTCACAGTTTGAGATAGCACAGCAACCTCTGCACATTCAATTCCCCATCGCACTGATGTGGCAAAGATGGAATATTTCATTAGAGGCTTGGATACACAGAATCAGAGCTCTGATGCGTCTGTGTGAGCACGCAGCCCGAGCAGACTAAGCAGTTGTCCTGCTATTACCTAAAGCCTCGGAGAGTAGGAGCTACACACATTGGATACTTAATACGGGGACCTCCTAGACTAAATCGTTGCTTTAATATTACAAGGACAATGATGGTCAAAGTCAGCCCTAGCTGCAAGACGTATTTTACACGTCTGTAGCCAAATTCTCAAGACAACCCTAAAGGCATCGTTTGTGGTCAGCCCAGGTGAACGCACACCTTTCTGTTGTCTGCCGTTTCCAGTTTTGTTTGACTGAAGATAATGGAAAAACCCGAGGGAGGAAGAAAAGAACAAATATTGTCTTTAAAAATAAAGGAAATCAAGACTTAATAAGGAATGATTCTTAATCTTGGCTTCAAAAAATGATGTGTGAACACAAAAAGGAGCGCTCCATTTGCTTTAGAGAAACCTGTCCTCTTTTTTTCTCTGGATTTTGCTTTTCCCTGTTTTTTGCCCCCCTCAGTCTCTTCCGGTTTTTTTCTTGGCTTTAGCATCCAAGAGGAGCCAATTACTCATCCAGCCCCAGTAATTAGCATGAGGGATGGTGAAGCTTAATGCTGCTAAGACAAGAGAATTGTCACAGTGAAACTGTCTCTAATGAGACGGACCCTGGGGATTTGCTTCTCCCGTCTCTGGCCGCGCTGACTGCTCCAGTCTCTGCCATGAATGGCGCTAATCGCTACAACTGAAACTGTGTCAGTTTCAAGGCCGTTGGACGACAGATGGTTAGAAAGTAAGGGAAGGGAATTTTCCATTGGAAAGAGCGGCTAGCAAATACGACTAAAATATTTAAAATACTCGCTGGCCGTTTAAGTTTTTTTGCCACTTCTGGGCAGAAATACAAGCTGCAAATGAACATCGTCATGTTATCGACCTGTGAAGCTAACACCAAACAATGTAATAAGCTGTTTCTTCAAATGTGTTCCAATTTTACACATGAAGCATCATGGAGCACCATCTTCATACATTTAGAGCTATTAGAAAACTAAGGCCAATTTTCACATTTTTAAAACTTTGTTTTGGTCTCCACCATCTCCTGAGGCAACTACTTTTGGTAATGTTGCTTACTTTTTATGTCTGCCCCTTTACTCTTGGGAGGGTACCATACAGGTACCAATGCTTTTTCAAGCATTTTCTCTTTAAAGAGCCCATATTCTGCCCTTTTTGGGGTTCGTATATTTAATCTATGTTCCTACTTTTGTACGTTCACAATAGATAAAGTCTGAAAAAAGTGTCTGTTTTCATGTACTGCTCCTCCTTGCTCCCTCTCCGCTCTGAGTCCGTCAGCTGCACTCTGTTGAGCCCACACTGTTAGACCCCACGCGGGCCAAGTCTGCTCTGATTGGTCTGTCGATCCGCCCTGTCGTTATTGGTCAGTCGCTCAGCACGCATCTCAGAAATTTCAACATGAGCTGCAGGGCTTGCCACAACGAGCCAACGGACTTAGATCAGTGATCTCACACTGACAATGACGCCGCACTGACAAATTTTTATCGAGGGGGGCTAGAACTGAGCGTTACATGCAGCTAATGCTACAGCTAACAGGAGGAGGTAGGAGAAGCCGTGTTTACACAGACTTTGAATTTTTGCACATAGATGTGCCTAAACATGCACAGGACACTTGGAAAACACACTAAAGAGCATATAAAACCAGAAAAAGAAGAATATGGGACCTTTAAAGCAACACAGAACCCAAAATTCAAATTTCAAGGTTGGTATTTAAAAAAAGTTCAATTTAATAAGCAAAAATACTCAACAGCAGAGATAGGAAAATGCACCGTAACTTGTTACTTATACTTGAGAAGAATGATGAAAAAGATTGATTTCTCCAGATGTAAAACATTGACATTTCATGATTTACAGAGATGACATGAATTCTTGGTCAAAAAATTACAAGAAAACCAAATTACGTCCAGTGGAGCTGTTGCTGATGTTAGCATTTATGATTGTTTTGCTACGACTAAATGCTAATCTTTTGTAATAACACTGTTTGAAACTCTTACTCTGACAAACCTTTGTGGTTAAGGAGCTAAATAATGGAAGACAACAGACTGAGCTGTTTACCTTGCAGATTTAATTCTATAGATTTATGATGTGTTAGTCGAGTTTTCCCTCCCTGTTCTGACCTTGACAGAAGAAAGAAAATAAGATTAAGATGTAAAATAAGATGATTAAGATGCTAGTTATAATCAGAGTAATGTCTTCCTCTGGTCATAATTTATTATATTACAACTGAATACAGAATAACAGATTTCCTGGCTGAGTGTTTGTGTGCGGGCAGCAGCACTAAGGAGGGATGTATTGGGTTCGGGGTTGGCCAAAGAAAACGCCCTTTAAGCCACAAAGGCTCTGGCCATGAATATTAAGGCCGGAGGTCTGCGGGTCCCCAAGCTGCTCTGTGGACCAAATCAAACACACCTCCCTGTCCTCGGTCTGAAACAGCCTGAGCCACCAGTCAGGCAGGGATGGAAGGAGGCTGACAGGATACTTAAAATGTCACACGGTTACTTCAATTTGTATGATATGAGCTTTTAAACCAAGAGGACTTAACATTTGTCATCTTACTCAGAACCAAGAAAAGCAAAACATTAAGTGTGTCTGCCTCAGCACTCGGGGTTTAATTGACTGTAGGACATGTAAGCAATTGGCCAATTCAAGCATATACTGCTATACTTAGCATAGTATAGCAACCCATGCACCCATGCTTGACCATGCAGCTTTAGCTTCAGTATTTGAGCACAGAATCAGAACATAGGACGGCTTATCTTATGCGGCTAACGTAAACCAACTATGCTACTTAAGTTTCAGCCTCTTAAATATGCCAATGACAGGAATTTATTCTCTCTTGGCCGCTTTCATTTTTGGCTGTTACCCGATCACTGCGATAAGGCATATATTGCACTCCCACTTAAAGCAGCATAAGAAAGACCTATATGCCTCACTGCACATCTGTTTTTCTTGAATCATCGATCTTAATGTATCAGGCCTTTCAAGTTGCTTCTGATAACCACACTAAATTATGTGGGGACAAAAAAAATGGGAGGATAAAAGTCTTTGGTGAAGGACGGGCTGAGTTTGAAATGATGGCCCAACGTTTTCTGTTCAATTTACTTTTCTGGAGATAAGGGCAGCACATCCTCGGCTGGCTGCTGAACTATGGTTTTGGGTAGTGCTGCTCTCTGCGCCGTACAACAAAAAATGGATACCGAGCGTTTAGAGGGGAGATAAGGCGAGAGAGTACAGTTTGGGAAAACACCGGGGACTTTTTGGCCGAGGAGGCGGGTTAAAAACACAACACTGTGAGGGCGTTTAATGAAAGGGATTTCTCAACTATAGCTGGTTCCATGATTTTTTTTTTTTCTTTCTGCTTTTTGGTGGAAAGGATGGCGGCAATAACTGCAGTCGACCCGCAGGAGAGAAGGGCGGTTCAAGTGTCCACTGATTATCTTTCGATATAACTTTTAGTGTGAGTTTAGGTTGGACTTTTACAGTAAAAAAAAAAAAAAGCTGTGCTCAACGCTTACAGACTATTTTCCACCTCTGATTGACCGAGCTGATTTTTTTTTTTTGCCTCTCTGCTGCTCTGAGCTCAGTGGAGACAGCACTGTGTGAATAAGACACACTCAGACTTCTCTTTGTGGACACAATTAGGTGAGTCAAAGTCCATTTTCTCGCTCGCTTACCCACCAGTTTTGATTTCAAACTTAAAGGAGCTGTCATTTTCTATCACCGCCGCCCTGTAGATTTATTCCTGGAAGAGTCGACAGGCTGTCACATGTCATGGAAGCAAGGACGTGCAGTGGAGGTCCATTAAGACACCGCTGCTGAGCTGTCAGTGCTTTTAGATCTTATTTAAAACAAAGACGGGTTACTCAGTCCGTCGCTTGGTATCCTGAAAGTGAGGAAAGAGCCTCCAGATTGGTCCAAGCGTCCCAATGTTTTATCCATATATATGTATGTATATATTTGTCGTTTAAAATATTGGGATACTTGAATTTTCATTTTAACACCAGAGACAGTACTGTTTTCTGTAATGACCCACCCAACCAATGAGCAAGCAGTTTGCAACAGTTGCAGAAACTTCAGCAGAATCAGATTCATTGATGGACAGACATGTTTCACACCTGGAGGAAGGTTTTTTTCTTGTTGAATCACAACAATAAGGAAAACGATTTTGAGTTTCCAAACAGATTCTTCACAAGTCACCATCTGCCTCAACCGGAGGAAGGTTCTTTTCTTTTAGCGTCATATCAAAGGCGATGCAGGTAGTTCTCGTGCCAACTTCATCAAGGGGACCACAGGAGCCCCGACTGATGACTTTGTCCGTCTCACAACATTACAGGGAAAGACAGGGGTGGATGGCAGGTGGAATTTGGAGTGGTGTCTGTGTGTGATAAAAGCCAATTAGGGAGCAAATTTCACAGGCAGTACATCTTTAGGCTGCATGTGCCGACGAGCAGTGAGAATTGTGTCATGCTCGCCAACCTGCACATCCACATCTGTGTCCCACCTTGTCAGTCAATCCCTGACACATCCCGTCACCTTAACCCCCCCCCCCCCCTCCCTCCCAGACCACACACACATACACACTGAAACATCCACAAACAAGCTGTGTTGCAGGCGTCCTCCTTTTGATTCTAGACTTCTCTAATCCTGCCGTCTCCATTTGCAGAAAGTGGGAAGACGACGACGGGGGGGGGGGGGGGGGGGGGGGGGGGGATGGAAAAAAGAAAACGGGATGAGAGTTTAAGTCGCCGAGCCCTTTGACGCAGATGGGGGGAGTGGAAACTGTTGCCATGGAAACCCCACCCTGCCTCCAATGAGTCAATGAGGGGAGAAAATAAAGAGAACAGAGAGTAAATGGAGAGATGAGAGGAGGTGAGCTCTGGAGTAACTGTATCTGGATGATTTGCTCCACCCTTTTTTGTTTTATCAGAAGGAGAAATATGAAGAGACAAATTATTAGAAGAGAAACACAAGCAGCATGTGATCATCAAAAACAACATACAACTATCAACTTTACTTAATCACCTCAAAGCACCTCAATCTAAGAAGCCTCAACCTGCTCTTAATTTATCACTACGCTGAGGCCTCATGTCAGAGCTCCACAGAGACCCCCCACCCCCCACCCCCCCACCCCCCCCACCCCCTGCTTCTTTGAAGCTCACACTTGTACTATTTATTGGGTTTTTTAACAGGGATGCTAAATAATGAATGAAGGGGCACCGGGGAGCTGTTAGTCTTTTTTATTGCCTTGATTATTACTGTCATCCATCAGACTTAAGGCGATTCAACAGAAACACAGACATGTGGCAAACTAAGGGAAGAAAGAAGGGACAGTTCAAGGTATATCATGCAGGATTCAAGATTACATTCGCTCTTGGAAATTAAATTTGAGACTTTTTGGGCGAACATCACATCGTGCAGAATAGAAAAGAATGCACTCAGTCAGATATTTAGTTTCTAACATACAAATAAAAAAAAGGAGAGTTTGCAGTGAAAGCTGGAGAAAAGATAAGGACGGTGCAGCGGAGCAGAACGATAGGAAGCGCGAGAAAGACTGAGATTCGTATTTCCTGCTTTGCCGCAAGACTCCAACATGATCAAACCAACAACTGTGCGCAGACAGATGGACGTGCAGCCTCGCTCTCATTAGTAAACACCATCAGTATTGTGCACACTTGCCCCGGCCATTAACGCAAACTCAACGCCCCCCCGCGGGCATCAAACTACCCATTAACTCCCATACTCAGCCACCACTTCCTGCTATTAAAGCATATGTTGTTTGTGCATGCGTGTCAAGGCTAAAGCACACAAATACACACATGCATGGATGTAGATGAGTTACAGTCACGCAGAGCAACAAAGCAGGAAAACAGACACGCACCCCCACACTTTAAAGACAGATGTGGGAACATCCAATGACACCGCTCATAAACTTTAAGGCTCCATTAGCTGATGTTCACTGGGAGCTTCTGTTTAAGGCTCTCTTTTCTGTTATCAAAACCACTTTGCTGCTTTTAACATGGCAGCCAAGCTGTTTACACGCGGAGCCAAAAGCATCATGGTGTGGGGTGAATGTGTTGCTATAATGCTTGGGCAATACACTGATACACCATACAGGAAAATGTATTTTGGCAACCCTTAAAGATATTGCCGTATGGTTCATGTTCAGAGCTGCATTCGACCATTTAGGGCAATGATGCACAGAGTTTGTCTGTTTACATTTCATTGCCATCGATGTGGTTGAATTAACTTTCAGCTTTTCATTCACGTCCTGATTGAAAACTTCACTGCACGATTCAATTCATACCACTTATATCAAGTAGCCCCAATCATTTCTTTTAGGTCATTTTTCATACCCTATTAGTCATAGTCAAGCTTTGTCTGAAATGACTTTCATCGACTCATTCATCTTCAGTTCATAAAAAAAAAAAAAAATCTCAATAGTTTAGTACATGCATTCTCAACCAGGGACTCAGTATTTCAAATGTAGAAATAAATACAATAAAAGCTTCAAGACAAATGTCATTGTACACTGACTTGGGAGAATAATGTGACTTGGGTTGAGCATTTGTGTAGGGTCCCTAAGGGGATGTCTGACACTGCTTTTTGGCAGAAATCAATAAAGACCCTGTTAGGTAGGGGTTGTTTCTGTAGTGAATGTTCAATGATGACGTCGTGAAACAGACTGTGGATCATCTTAGGATTTATTCAGTCAATGGTTGTGTGCATTCCACTGACGGCTGAGGCTGCCTATACATGCTGCTAGGCTGTAAAGTGACCATCAGAAGTAACTTTGCAACAGATGAAGCAGCAGGAGCAACTTGGGGTTAAGTGTCTTGCCCAAGGACAGATCAGAGATGTAGCTGTAGAAGCAGGGGATTGAACCCCCGACCTTCCAGTTAGGAGACAACCGACTCTACCTACCGAGCCACAGCCGCCCCGTGTCTTTGAACTGCTGGAAGAAAACCTTCACCGGCCAAGGACAGCTTGAAATCTTAACTCAGAAAAAGGCAGCAGCCAAATGGCAGTATGAACTCGGAACCTTTTTGTTTTGTTGGACCACCTTGATATAAACACATACATTTCACATCTACAATAAAAGCAAACGCTGAGCACTAAGCAGCAAAAAGGGGATCTGTTTCTGACAGGCGTCTGACTACAGCTGTGTGCATTGTCGCGTCGCTTTGAGAGGGTTCAGAGAAAACGTAAGCGAGACACTCATTTCACCTTTTTACCTGCGGTTCACCCCTTAATCATGAGCTCCGTCATTCACACACTGAGACAGACACAGCACACCACTCTTGGCTAAGTGCTTTACTGTGTCGAGGGAGAACTCAGAACAATGTGAAGACGCGTGTGTGTGAAGGAAGAACAGCCAATATGAAAGACAAAGAGGAGGGCAACCAAGTGCAACCAAGAAAAATACCACCAAAAAAAAAGTAAATTACAAGGAATACAAGAAATATTCAAACTTGACGACCTTAAGGTTTTATAACATGGGAACACCTTTGATGTGCTGGTTTATATCTATTATATAACTTGCTGAAAAGTGAAGTTAATTTACTCTAAAAATTGTCACAAAATGAATGCATGCTAAACCCTCAGATATTAGATCATTAAAATATTTGTCTTAAGGCTATGAAGGCTCCAAATGAAAGCACACACAAGTCTGCTTTAAACTGTGTGAAAGTCAAATTATAAAAATCGATATACCTAATTGCCGTCATTTTCCATTTCAATTTTACCTAAATAATTCAACCGTGCTCAATCTGTATAGACCACTTAGGCACAAAGGCTCGCCTACACCCCTCATTCCTCTCCGCTCTCTATCTCCCCCATCAAATCTGTGTGGATTACCAGACGATAGGCCTGATTTCACATGGGCTCAGGCTATTAACGCTCTGACCTTGGATTTCAACCAGGCAATTTGTCTAAGAGCTGGCACGGCCTTAGCTGCCCCGTCCGAGATCCAAGATCCTCGATTGGTATGTGTGGCAGTGAGTCTGCTACTGTCTGCCAGTCAGCCTCCATCCCTCCACTGAAATATGTCTCTCCTCTACCACTCAGAGGTTGTGTTTAAATTGCTGTGATGAACCATTCCAGATCTATAACTTATAATTCTACTGGCTGTATCGACCCTGAAGGCTCACGTTTTTGATTCATCACTTATTGAAGACTTCTTCAGACATCCGTTTATGAGTGTTTTTCTTCTTTTGCGCCCAGATTTGTCCATATGTGGCTCTTTTAACACCCGGTATTAACATATGATCTTTATCTGAATACACCACATGGATAATGACATCTGATTTTTTTTTAGTGAGATAACCTTTGAAGAGGTTGGGTCTGCAATCACACCTGGATGAGATCAAGTCTTAATCAAAGTTCAGAGCTCAGAGTCTGGTAATCTCCACATGTGGTCGCTCTCTTATCAAAGACGAGGGCTTACCCCTCCCTCCACTGAGCCTCTTCCACCTCCACGCACCAAACCTTTAACGAAAACTTTTAGGTTTTCTAGGAGCAGATTTTCAGACCAAAACAAATCCCTCAGCTCCCCCCTCCCCTCCTACCTCCAGTATTGTTCATATCTGTGTCAGCCTCAAAAATCCAATATTTTGGATTTGATCTAATTATATCCTATAGTGTATTGTTTTAGAGGACTTGTTGAAACAATACACCGAAGACATTAAGGTCTAATTTGATTTAAACTGCCCGGAGACCACTGAGGCCAATCGTTTTCTCTCATGTGTAACATGTTGATGCGCAGAGTCCACATGTTCTGTGTTCTTCCATACCTTACATTAACATGCACTTTTCCTTACAAGATAAGATATCTAGATATAGATTTTAACTCATCCTAGATGTACATCAAGAACAAAATTGGGTACAAAATCAGATTAAAATCCTAAAACTTCTAAATTTGTTTGTTAAATGGTATTAAAACAGGCATCGATATCATTTGATTTCTACTAGTATCATATTGAAGAAGTTCAGGTAGCGTTATTCCAAAAATGTTGTGTCATTAATGTAATTTCTCATGGAAGAGATCCTGATGATGATACCATTTTTACTGACTATATCTACGCAGCTTGGATGTTGTATTCAGTGAGCCCAACTCCTGTCCATGAATAGTATATTGGCTTTGGTGAAATGGGTTTCAAGGCTTCAACATCTACAGCTCTATTTGGTTTATTTTTTCAGTCAGTGTCCCTCACCATCAGCTTGGTTTCACTCCATCTAATCAGGTGTGGTATAAGCTGCCATTCTATCTATCCATCAAACTACCAGTTTGTCCCTGAGGTAAATGTCAAGTTACCATTTTTGTTTGTTTCATTTGACCTTTTATTTAAAGAGGCCAGGTCAAAGTGGATGCACAAGTATGTTAGATAATCCAACATGGACTCCATAAAGTGAAGGAAGAAGAGCAAACATAGATAAAATGTGGTTGAAAAGGGAACAAAATGCATGTTTTCTATTTCTAAAATTGTTCATATGTTTACCCAGCATGCATTGATCCATTCATGAGTTCAGATACAAACAGCCCAGCTCAGTCATGCCTCTGCCTCCGAGCAGCACTGAGGCCCATTGTTGCTGCTACATTAATGCACAAATTAACCTCCCTTTACTCTCTCTTTCTGTGCAATGGTTTATCTGCAGTCCATTTACCCACATGGTTATCATAGCCCGTGTCCTCCCATCATGTCTCCCCCCCCCTTTCCCTCCATTTCCCTTTTGTATTCCTCTTCTTCTATTTGTTGGCCCATTTGTTCTCGCTCTTTACTTGTTCACCTCTCCCTGTATCTCCGATGCCTCACCGGCTAGCCGCCTCTGTGAGTGGTTATCAGAGAAAATTACGTCCCCGTTGCAAACAAATAGCTGCTGTTGTATTCTGTGCAGGGAGGGAGGCTGAGAAGGAGGGGCGAGGGGAGGGGGGGCCTCCAGTAAAAATCTGCCTGCTCCTGGCCATGAAGAAAGCACCTCCATTAAGGATTCAGGGGAGAGTTGGCCACCAGACAGCTGGGCCTAATGACACAGCGAGGCTAATGCAGAGCTAGCACTCAAACACTATGCACAGATAAGAGCTAGTGAACACAGAGACACCTTTAAAATCACAGCTCACTGACTGACGGCGATGTTCAGCAGACGCATGGCAAATTGGAATCAGGAGAACATGGATTTTACATCAGAAAATCAAAGCCACACAAACACACACACATACAGCCTTAAGACCCAGATAAGTGTGTTGACTTTGAGAACCAAGTATCCACACTTACAACCTTCTGAATCTTATCTTTGATTGTAAACATCACATTTAGACGCTCGGCTGTGACTCTCTTGTGATGCAATAAAATGTGGCTAATTACAGAGGCCTGCAGTCACCACTTCAATTTAAAGAATCGAACCGACACTTCGGCAGCTATTTGATGAGCACGACAAACAGATAGGAGTTTAGTGGTGAAGCCAACGGCAGCAAGGGAAGGAGGGTATCTCATCACATACATATTTCTCAGCAGGTAACTGCACTTACAAATGCAATTTGAATCCAACAGGTCACTGAGAATGAAGAAGAAGGGTCAGGTACACCTCTATGGGAGGTCATTGACCCCCCCCCCGTGACCCCACTTTCTGTGCTTATGTTGGTATCCTGCTGCTGTGAGGTCATAGACTGTATATTAAGACGGACATGAAAAAAACAGCACAGGAGTGAATCCAAAATATTTAGAGCTCCCCCTGTTGACTGGCAGCAGTACAGGTCATAAACCTTGCCTTCTCCATGGTAACAGATGGGTCAAACTTTGACCTGCGGGATATTTTATGTTTTATTGGTAAGTTTAATGTGTCCTTTAATTATCTGTCAATTTGGCTGTTCCATCATGCAGCTCCCTTCCTCTTATGTCTTGGTTCCAAATAACATTAGCGCCGCAATATGTCAACATCTGTTACAGGGGTCTTTTGGCTTCCCTTTTATACAACGGAAGGAGACATAGACACGCTGTCCATATTTATATACAGCCAGTAGTCACAACATATAGCAACTTTTTTTCCCTGCAGCAGAAGAAGGCAACCAGTGCTCATCTGCAGGAGAACTACTTGATCTCAGGTTTGCTGTGCTTCAATGAGTTTGTGGTAAATTGATACAAATGATTTTGTAGAATACGTCATAGCTCACTGAGCTTTCAGACATATCAGACAGTACTTAGCAGCAGATTCAGTCTGCACAGGGCAATTGTTCAAACTTTCCATCTTCATGAGCACTTCAGGATTTCTCATCCAGATGAGTAAAAGACTTGGCCTCAAGTCACGGTTGATTTGTCAACTTTAGAGAAATGATGCTTTTACAAAAATGAACCATGTCAGCCAAAAATAAAAATTTAATGTTTTAAAGATAGATTTTGAAACAGAGAACATCGGAAGGACAAATGAAAGACTTAGACAGGAACCAACGTAAAGGGTTTTTTGAAAGGGCGGTCCACAAGTCATACTGTTGATGTTGAAAGCAATTTATTGAGTTGCATTATGGGAAATGTAGTGTCTAGTGTTAGTGGAGCATGGACCATACAAGGGGCTAAGTTAATGGTAATATTGAATCATCTATTGATTTACTCTTGACTATTCTTTCTTTGAATCAGTCTCTTCCAAGTCTTAGAATACTATGAAAGTCATCTATTTAGTTCCACTACTTTGTTAAAATCACCACAAACACATCTCCACACAGTCAACCTGAGGTCTTTTGGGACCCCGGAGAGTCCGTGGCCTACTCAAATGTCAGTACTCGAAGCAGAGGTGACAAGGGTGTACTTAAAGGGAAGAGAACAGTCGAGGAAACTCACAGGGGACGGTGCGGAGGTAGAGGTTGTCCCGGATGATCTGCTGCAGCTCGTGGTCCACCGAGCCCTTCTGGAAGCGCAGGTTGAGGTAGTGGCGCAGGTCCTTGTCTATCACGCCCCCTGGAGGAAAACGAGGGACAGGAGTGAGCAATCAGAATCAGACCTCCTCCATCACATCAATCACTCTGACAGGAAAGGCTGTGTGAAGACGTAAAGAAATTGCTCGAGGGGGGGGAAAAAAAAAAAGCGAAACAAGTCAGGCCTTGTGTTGAAATGGGGGCAGGCTGGATGTGTGAATTACAGAGAAACAAAAAAAAAATAGCCTGACTCACTGTGTTTGTTTTCGCAATTACCAAACTTCCAAGAACACACTGCAGCGACAAATGACCCAGAAATCACTGAAGAACACAGCAAAAATATTTGAATTCGCTAAATCGGCACGAACAAACACACAGCCCGACGCTAATGAACACACTCTGCCCTCTGTAGGACTCAGCAACCTGTCAAGTGCGGCCACGGATTGGTGGAGGTGTTAATTGGAGCGGCGGCCGAACACGTGTGGAGAAATGTCTACATATAAATCACCCGTTGACTCTCCCTGGGGGCTAGCTGGGGGCTAGCTCCCCCCCCCCCCCCAACCCTTACATCACATCTCTCCAGTAGTCCCAGTTCTGTGGTTTGACTCCCACTTTAGAACCAGTAAATCTCGCTTGCTCAGCAGGACAGAGGTTTTAAAAAAAAAAAAAAAAAACTGATGGAGGACGCGACAGAGAAATGGAGGTAGGGGATGGAAAGGCAAGGGCAAATCCCATGGGGTAGAAGAAATGGGAGGAGCGGGCTAAAACAAGCATCAACTCCAGTTCTCCAGCACCCCCCCCCCTCCCCTCCCCTCCCCTCCCAACAAATACTCCATCTATCTACTCTGCCACACATTTCAAATGGAGGATGCAGGATAGGACGGATGAGAGGATGAAGAAGAAGAAGAGGAGGTGAAGGAGAAGGGGAGGGGGGGGGGGTAGCAGTCGTCTGACGTTACTTAAGGGATTCCTCATGCTGCCGCTTCTTCAACCAACGCACTCGTCATAACCGTCTCTGCATGGGAGTGGAGCAGCAGAGAGAGGCTGAGGAGACATCACTCGCCTAACCTTCAACATCCTCTTTTTAAAGCAGCAACTTGGCACCGTGCCAGATTGCATTAAGCAACCCCCACCTTCCCCCTCCTCTTCTTCCTCCTCTACCCCCCCCCCCCCCTTCTGTGTGATCCCGAGGCAGTGACATCCAGGCATGATACGCCGAATACCACACATGTCAGCATGCAACACACATGTGCGGAAAAGATGCATGCAAGACACAAGGTTGTTAGGAACACGATGAGCAGAACATTAATTCAGAAATAACCCAGTTTGGAAGTTTTATGCCGTATCCAGGGATCTATTATTTAAAGGATTGTGTTTTTCCTGTCACACACACACACACACACACACACACACTAACGCATACACTTATCCATCAGAGCTGAACTAATTCACGGAGCGCCGCGTTGTAATCGTGCAAACCTGAATCACAGATACCGGCTCCGTCTGCGTCCCCTGTCAGAGACGTGGAGCGGCCGATTTACATTTGCATGAGAAAAGGATGAATGTGCATACTGAAAAGGTGAGCAGATTTAAGACTCTCTCACACACACACACACAGATTAACACACTCAATGGCACCTCTTGTGCAGGCAGCGGTCGTGCAGCCGGTATAGTGTCAGAGTCCTCTTTTTTTTTTTCCCCCACAGGTTTTTTTTTTTGTGATGCAAATGAAAAAATAAATCTCCGCAGGAGGAAATCTTGAGCTGGATCTTTTCCGCGGGGAGAATTCCACACTCCGGTCCCGATCCGTACTGTCCCTCAGGTCCCCAACTCTGTCAGCCAGTCCGGGTTCTGAATCACCTCTCCTTTACACTCCACGGAGGAGAGATGAAACAGGAGAGCGCAGGAGAAATGAGTGACTGAGAGACAGGGAGGCAAGGAAGGAGGGAGTGTGTGTGTTTGTGTGTGAGAGAGAGAGAGAGAGAGCGAGAGAGAGAGAGCGGGAAAAGAGGAAAGGGGAAGAAGGGGAGAAGTGTGTGTGTGTGTGTGTGCAAGAGAAAGAGAGAGAGAGAGCGGCAGAGCCAGCGTTGGAGCGCGGCTCAGGCAGCAGGGACCAAAAGCACTGAGAATCCCTTTTTTCCTATTGGATCCCTCCAGATTCTCAGGTGTAACTACGCCCCCCATCTGCAGCAAAGTGCACTGCATCTGTTTTATATGACTCTCTGAGATTAAAAGCCATCCCCGCCGTCACATTACAAGACCCCTCCCCTCATCGGCTTATAGCTTCCACATGGCCTGGATCTGACCTTCCACCACCGTCAACAACCACATGGTGATACTCATCATCTACGTGCCAAACACTGCTGTCTATCTCCAGCAGAACAGATATCCTGACTAATTAGGTTTTTTTTTTTCTCTCAGTCCCAATTTGTTGCATACTCCAGTGGTGCAATCTCTCTTCTAATCTTCTTCTTCTCTTCCCGCCCCTAGGTTTTTTAGTGACATCTACATATTAAACATTTGTGAGCTTGGCTTTCAAGGCAAGGACACACAAATGGATCTGAACAATGTCAAATTTTACAGGTGTTATATCAGGTTACAGAGCTATAAAACAAAGACTCTCTATAAATAAATCCAGTTCTATGCAGCAGTTTGGCACTGATTTAAGTCCAATGCGAAAACTCTAATCAACACAAGCGTATTAGTCTCATGTCTAGGCAAAAATATATTTTACATGTAAGTCCATATACACATTGTATTTCAGAATTTAAATAGAAAAAGAAGACCTACATTGCAATCTGCCAAAAGGTCAAGCAGAATTTATTGGTTGAGTGTCGAGTAAGTTTGTATATCCCATTTTAAAGGTCACATATTATCCTCCTTTTCAACAAGTTTAAGTAAGTCTTAGAGCTTCCCATAACATATCTCTTAAGTTTGTGAAGTTAAAAATCCACTCTGATCCTGTGTTTTATCATGCCTATAAACCCCTCTATTTCAGCCCTGCTCAGAACAGGCTGTTTCTGTGTCTGTAGCTTTAAATATGCAAATGAGCTGTGTCTGACCACGCCCCCTCTCTGGAAGGGGATGTGGCTCTGGCTTTTGTCATTCCATGCCCTATTTTTTGTGAGAGGGAAGAAGAGAAACACATAGTTGTGGGAGTGTTGCCCACAAGGGAAGAGGGGTTACTTCCCTTTGTGATGTCATAAAGGGAATGGTAAATGGACATGAGCTTGTATAGCGCTTTTCTAATCTTCTGACTACTCAAAGGGCTTTTTACACCGCATGTCACACCTACCCTTCACTTTTAGGGGACTGTTGTTATGTCCATCTTTGGCGTGGCTATGCTATCAAGCTTCTCGATCCAACGCTTTCCAAGTTTTAGTTGTTTAAAAAAAAAAGTCACAACTTTTCAAAACTGCCAGATTTTTAGATACAAACACATAAGGCTTTCCTGTTAAAGTCACTGTGATCTCAAAATATTCATAATTCAGATTTCACTGGCATGTTTGATTGACAAGCATCGCCAATCTTCTCTCTCTTTTCCCTGTCATGGATCTGTCCATCTCGCGCTTCATGTCATTTTCCTGTCTGAATAAATCTCTCAAACCTGAATCCTCACAGCCTCTCGGTTTAGGGTGTTCTCCCAAATCGATCAGATTAAATCCAATTTTTTCCAAAATGTTGATTTTCTGTTGATGGCTTCACAATTCAATAACTATTCTTGTGTCATTGTGACCTCGTATGACTATTAAATGAATAAGTAAAAAGCCAGAACAGGGTTCCTTTCACTGGCAATGAGTAGCAGTTAGAGCACACGCTGCATGGTGACTGCAGCTCTCTTCACTATGGCCCAATATTTGGCCATGCGTCCAAAAATAGATTCTGCGTGTGTGTGTGTGTGTGTGTGTGTGTGTGTGTGCTCATACAGCAGTGCAAGAGAGTCCAATTCTTGCAGCAGCTCCACTAGTCTGGACTCAGTGAGGCGCATAAGGGTGAAGGAGGTCATTTGAACAGATGTGATGCTCTTCTCTCGTTTCTCTCTTGAGGTTGTTCCTCATCAGTCGTGTGAGAGCAGCACTATCATGACGTGGCTGAAATGTGATGATGCCGAGGGGGAAATGTGTGTGACGGAGAAAGTGTGGAGGGGAGGGGAGGGGAGGGGATAGAAAAAAAGGATAATGTAAAAAGCTGTTGGGATGAGGGTACCACATGAAAAGTCCACTTGCTGATGCATGAGCCAATCATCAGGGCATGAAAGTAATCCCACAGGTAAGGACGACTCATGCATTTATCCTCATTATTCAGTTATTATTTCCACTTTGACCTTGAGGAATGGAAAAAATAAATGATGCTGTGCATGAGAGACATGATAGAATGAGATGAAGCGACTCATCCCTGCAGTTTGGGGAGTTTTCCTATGATGTTCATAGAGGAACACGCAGCCATTATAAGTGTTTCCTAAACAGATGGGTGAATGGAAATCTGTGTTGCTCTGCACATGAAGAGAATCCACCATTTAGCTCAGCAGGTGTCATGTAAATTCCCCTAGGAGGCCAAAAGAAGAGAAAGAACAGCCTGTGGAGAAGCAGAAAACAAGAGAGCAGCTGGTTCCTCGGGGGGATATATAGATGCTATAACAGCTAACTGCCTCGTACCCTGGAACAAACCAGTGAAGCTAACAGAGAAGAGCTGAGTATCACCGCAACATCAGTCAGGTGAAGCTGAGCTGGAGCAGCTCACACCTTTAAAGATATAGTGGTTCTAAACATCAGGGCCATTACTGTTTCTACTCTGTTGACTTTTGTTGCATACCTAAAAAACTTGCTTTCCTTTTATCCTTCTTCATGTATTTTGCACATTTTCAATTTCTGTGGAAAAAAAAAAAACCTGATTGGAATTGCTGCAGGACAATTGTTGTGCCTGGTTGAGGTTAAAGTTGTTTTTACACAGGAGAAAAAAATGTGGCAAAAAAATGCAATTAAAACAGATTTCATGAAGAAACCACAAGGTCAACAAAATGTGATTTCCGGTGTTTTCACACCTGAATCGAGTCGTGTTAGGATCTCATTTTCCACTTTGGCTTGAATATTTCCACTTTCCTATGAAACGGTGTTAAGACATGTAGCTGGAGTGTAAGCCCCACCAACAGCTTATTTCTAAATATTCACCATTCCTACCAAGACTGAATGATTTGTTAATTTCCAGTTTGTAGAATAAATAATAAAGACATATCGTATTCCCTTATTATGCAAAAAAAACGTATCACTTGTCTCTCATCAGACAACGGTTTAATAAATAATTCTGCTCTTCTCAATGTGCTTAAAAACTCAATCATGAATCAAACAGAAATGGAGCCAGAAAAAAATACATTTGAATCCTGCTGAGTGAAAATCTGATAACAAATTTGCAAAAGTCAACTAAGCTGGTAGAGATTAAAAACTGTGTACTTTTTTCTGAGCTCTCTCTACTCTAGTGAAGCCCTGCAACAGTTACTGAATTTAGAAAGGACACTGAATGCATAATGTTATAACATGGAGCAGTTGGCTTCAGCAATTGAGCAGATCTCACTGGAAGTTACCAACAAAAAAGCTACATTTGTGGACATTTCATTCAGGCACACAGAGCTCAGGAGAAGTTAAGATTTGAAAACTGACTCAAAAACAAGCCCACAAGGTCATTGTGATGGACATAACTGCTGCGAACACAAATATAAAACACTCAAAAGGAATACAAGGACTTCAGCAGTATCATGGCAGTGCTGTCTTCAAAATAAAAAAAAAGTTTGAAAACTTTCCTCTCTTTCAGGAAATATCCAGCATGGAGGCCGTGTGTGCTGACAGTCAGTCAGAGCTTGAAGCACTGTCATCAGAGCTGAACTGACAATATTTATCACTCCCTGCTCTGAGGGCACCCATCGGCGCTCACATATGTAGCGGTATCTGTGTGTGTTAGTGTGTGTGTGCATTAAAGTGAGAGGAAGCGCCAGCAGACAGCTGTTTGGATAATCAGACTAATTATAAGATCAGGATGGGTTTAAAACCTTGCCAGTTTCAGCAGACTCACACTGTGCCCTGTTGATTCGTCTTCAATGGACATGTATGATGCCAACACTGTGGTGGGTGGATCTGGGATTCATGAACACCAACTGGCTTCAGATGGATTTACATGAACAAACACACAGGTACAAGGACTTCACATTTTTTGTTTGTTTGGAGAAACCCTCTGTTCTCACACTACCATGTGGTTAATGTGACAAAAGTATGCAACGACCAGCTTTTCAAAAACCTTCCACCTTTTCTCGGAAATTGCTTTAATTTCCTCAAATAACAACATACGCGGCCACCTGGCCCTCAAAATCCCACAGGTGATTACTTAGTGTACCTTCTTTCCGGTACTTTATGCTGACCATCACCAGCTCACCCACCGCCATGAAGATTCACTCAGCCCACCAGCCGCCTGCTTGTGTGAGCATGTCTCCTGGCAGGGGACGCCTGGTCCATTTTATCCTGGGAATGGGACGCTGATAGTGCTGCTGGAGCAGGTAATGGAATATGTCCCTCCCATGGCCATGCTAAGCAGTGGATTGATGGGGAACAGCATGGGAGAGCAGACTGGTACCACACAATTCTGAGCCTGCACTGCACTAAGACACATATGGCTGCATTTATACCTATCAAAATGTGATGTGTGTCCAGATTTCCTTTTTTGGAAAAACACCAATCCAATTCCTCTTTTTGAGCTTGTCTCTGGTATTTGCATGAGTTCTTATTTCCTGTTTAGTGACTGCAGGCTGATCGGATTTCAATTTGGCACAAGTTTTCAGATTTAATGTAGGTCTTTCTCATGCACTCATCTTTTTTTCTTTTGGGTGTTTTTGCTGGTGAACCAAAAAGTTGGCTGAACTTCTGGTGAACCTGGTTTTGCATAAAAGCATGTGATTACACGACATGCTCTACCACCACTCAGCAAACTCATTTACATGCATGTAAGCTATTTGGTGGGCACCAGCTGGATTTGCATGCAAGTGCATGACCGGAAGAACACTAACCAACTTCTGTGGCAAGTATGAGTGCATGCTCACAGCTGGAGACTGCACACAGTCGTATGAAAGGAAATATGGTCTTATTATGTGAATGATTGTACCTTTGATTTATTTAAAAAATGTAAATTTGTTTGTACAGTTTGTACAGTACATGGCTTTTTCCGCAAGATCCTGACTGATATGGTTGACAGATTGTATCAGATAATATTACATTATCAGACTGATATTGGATTATGTCACAGATAAACCAGTAATTGCACCAGTGTTGTCTGTTGTGACCAATGCTTAGATCATTTCTATGTGTTCATTTACGTAATAATGTGCATATATTCTACCCTAATTTGACATATGTCCCCTTAGATCTGGAATGGTAAATAGACGTGGACCTATATATGCGCTTTTACAGTACACTACATGTCACATTCACGCCACATTTGCACGCTGATGGCAGAGGCTCCTTCATTTAGTGTCCAACTGCTGTAAAGCAGAAGCAATCTGGGGGTCATTGTCTTCCCCCGGGACACTTTTAATGGTGGTCGATGGGTATCTGTCTGCAGCCAACATAGCAGATTATCCTAGGTTGGCAGACACTGGTTGGAACTACAATTGGTTTACAATATATATCCATGTTACATATTCTATTGAGATTATTTGTGATTAGAGTGTCCAACTGAGTACCCTTGTATTGGTTAATTGGAGCAAAATCAGTGCAATTTAAGGCCTCTAAATGCCTGTGTGGGTATGGCTCTAGTTTTTGAAGGCAGGATTTAGTGGTAATACTAATAGGCGGATTTAATTTCACCATGGATGTGTGTAAAAATGCCCATATGATAACTGTAGTATACAATATGTCAGTATAGTTTGCTGTGCTTTAACGTCTCTCCACACACAGCAGTGTATTTGTCAATACACACCATAATGTGTGCCAAAGGTCGGTTGGAGATTTTTACTGAAGCTGTGCACTGATGTTAAATGATGTCTTGACCCGCCATTGGCTCCCCAGGCTGCGCCGTCATAAATCAACTCAACTCTTAAACAGGTTACACCATGGTCTTCTCTTCGACTGAGCCACACTTAATCTTTAAACACTCTGAATCTTGCCCAAGCAGGGAGTTCAATTTGGCCGCCCATGCTGTCTTGACTGGCAGTTTTACCTAAAAGCCACTGGCTGCTGCAAAGTACTTCAGCTCTCGGTTATGTCTCCAGGTATATCACCCTCGAGTAAAGCTTGCCTGACACCTTGAAGAGAAGCTTTGCTTCAACACAGAAACAAAGGGCGCAAACGGTGAATCAAAGGTTAGACTTAACATGACTCATGCCAGGTTTAATGCTCTAAACATCCCTTTGCTTCTTTTACAGTATTTTAAATCAAAGATGACCCTACTTTGCTGGAGAGACTCTCCTTGCCCTTTTCGCTGCCCATACTTGCCCCCATCTCAGCTTTGTAAGACACAAAAATCCAGTAATATTCATGCCGTGAACAGGCAGTGCGCACTGACTCTAGGGAGGAGGTGGGTGGTGGAAGTCAGCTCTCTCCAATGTTGAATTTGGACTGCAGTAGCCTTTTCCAATGCTATGTAACAGAGTAACATATTGCTCCTTAAAGGCTTATGCATAAATACGGGAGGGGCTAATCTGGCTGACAGGCAAGTGCCTTCAAACTGTTTGCCAGGCTAAAGGTTTACCTAAGCAAGTGGCAGGCAAAGGCCTTTATACAGCATTTCCAATATGGCGCCTCCCATCGTTCGGCTTCAAAGCTCTGCTTCAGAATCCAATGAGTGACAACACTGAGACTATGTCCATGATTTATACAGCATGAACGAAACTAGGATACCATCTCCATGACATCAGACAGTTTGATTAAGCATTCTTTGTGCATGAGAAGCAAATTCATAAGAGCTTTCCTTTTTTTAAACTGGAAGAAAATGTACTTAAATTCACCAGTTGTCAGATCCAAGCGTTCCTTCTTCCAACCATCCAGTTCATGAAAAATACCAAACTGGTGTGTCACTAAGGAGAAGAGAGGAGAAGAAGAGTGTATTGAGAGTTAAAGAGGAATGAGTAAGTGGATAAATATATAGTGATTTCCAAAGAGAGATTCAGACTGCTCTGGGTATGCCCTTTCAGAGAAGAATCTAAAGCAGGGAGAAATCCAACAGAGCATCCAAGCTTTCTCCCATAGGACGTCTTTGAAGTCCAAGAGAGTGTGAAATAGCCTCACCTTGGTCGACTGGTGGAGTCAAGCGTCTACACTCAACATGCTAATGTCAATGTGCCAGCAGCTCACTCAGGAGGAAAACTCCCCCTCGCTTAACATGACGAGGATCCATCTCCTGCCTTCTCCTGTCAAACTGTCGCCTCAGAAGCATGTCATCTCCCCGCAACACTGCCACGCTTTCACAGTTTAAAGGAATTCATCCCCTGAAAGAGAGACTGAGGCGTCCTGGCGTGTGCAGTGGACAGAGTAGATAAAAAAGGCCAAGCACACAAACTCAGTGCTTAACTATTTGGTTTCCTTGACAACAATATTACTTCTTTGATAGTTAATACACACAAAGAGACCCTGAGAAAGCAAATCCAACAACTCCTGGAGGTCATTATGATTGCTGAGAAGAGAGTAAAGGGAGAGAATAAAACTGAGACCAACAAGGGACTAAGAGATAAAAGTAGTCAAAGAGAGGATGACAAGGAAGGGAGGGCTGGTGATAATGTTTTGCTACTTCGCTTGGCTTTTTGTTTTAAAGGTCCCATATTCTGCTTTTTCTGGTTTTATATGCTCTTTAGTGTGTTTTCCAAGTGTCCTGTGCATGTTTAGGCACATCTGTGTGCAAAAATTCAAAGTCTGTGTAAACACGGCTTCTCCTACGTCCTCCTGTTAGCTGTAGCGTTAGCTGCATGTAACGCTCGGTTCTAGCCCCCCTCGATTAAAATTTGTCAGTCCGGCGTCATCGTCAGTGTGAGATCACTGATCTAAGTCCGTTGGCTCGTTGTGGCAAGCCCTGCAGCTCATGTTGAAATTTCCGAGAAGTGTGCTGAGCAACTGACCAATAACGACAGAGCGGATCGGCGGACCAATCAGAGCAGACTTGGCCCACGTGGGGTCTAACAGTGTGGGCTCAACAGAGTGCAGCTGACAGACTCAGAGCGGAGAGGGAGCAAGGAGGAGCAGTACATGAAAACAGACACTTTTTTCAGACTTAAGCTATTGTGAACGTACAAAAGTAGGTACATAGATTAAATATACGAACCCCAAAAAGGGCAGAATATGGCAATATTGCATCCAGCAATCAGACCAACAGAGCACTGCTGAACAATGCAAAGATCCATACTGCAGATGTGAGTTCAGATTCAAAGCATCTGAAGGTCAACTGAGGTTAGGAAATTAATTTATTCATGATAGTATGTCAAAATCAAAGGAAGTGCTGTTCACAGAAGAGGAGCAGCATGAAACAAACGTGAAAACAAAATCCCACAATGACCAGAAACTCCTAAACCTATTGTTCTAACGTAGAGCCTTCAGCCTTTTGAGGGAGCATTTGAAGACTGATTACATCACAGTGGTGCGTCGAAGGCTGTCCCATTTTTTTAAAGACTCCTTCAAATGCGGCCTTGTTTTCCTGCCAACAGCAGCTGTTGAGGTTGCTAGGCAACAGGGGTGATGCAAAAGGGTAAGGGCAAGGACAGACCGGTGATGCAAACCAGGAAAACCTCCGTGGACTAGACCAGGGGGGTCAAACTCATATTGGTTTCAGTGAAGTTGATCTGTTGTGAAGTGTCAGCTTAAACTAAGTCAAGGAAAATCCAACAAAGGTTAAGAAAACCAGGGCTTATGTAAATAAATGTGTCGCCAGCTAATAGTCGAGCCGTAATGGCAGCGGCCTAGTTTATTTTCTACTCATTGTCAGTGTCACAGCAAAGTTCTCATTACAACCTGCTGGGTCTAATTTTAATTGAAGTAACCCAATCAGAAACCCAGGAGTGCTCTGGTCTGCTGAGCTCTGCAGCGCTGGTAATGGCACCTGATGGAAAGAAGATTAAAAAATGTTGCTACTGGATCACACTTTGCATGTCCCACTCTCCCAGCTATGTTTGTTCGCTCTGGCAGAGTTGAGTTATTGGAGATGATATGGCGGCTGTGCAAAGACGTCCGTGTAGCTTTTTTTTCCAGAGAGCAAACATAACTGAGTGGATATTCTTTGTAAACGTTTCTTTAGCAAAGTGTAATGGGGGGTGCAGAAGTGGGGCATGTATAAAGTGAGCTGTTGAATATTTCTTTGAAATTTTGTTTTAATGAACTGTGACACCATGGCGCTCAAACTGGAAAAAGTCAATGAAATATTTGCTCAGTTTAATTTTAAAGAGGGGAAAAGTGTAAAAGGGTTGTGCAGAGAGATGCAAAAGGGGGGGGGGGGGGTGTTGGCTGCCTGATTTCACAAATACACACACACATAGACACACACTGGATCCACAAGAGGTGAAAGTAATGCATCAAGTCTTTTTCTCTTCACACACACTCAGGTTTCAAGTGATTTAGCTCCTGCATACTCACACTCCCACATTCACACACGTTTACGTTGCAGATTTATAGAGAGCCAGCCCAGTGTGACCAACACAGTTACCGTTGCTCCAACAACTGCCTTCCCCGTCACAACCTGGGCTGTCAGAATAGCCGCCACACACAGCCAATCACTGCAAGCTTCAAAGGCCTTTTCGCCCAATTGCATTTGGCAGCCTGACTCCCGATCACAGCTTACAGAACAGAGCGGAGAACTGCTTCACGGTGAACTTTCCCCCAGCAGAATGCCTTTTATGGATAAACCAATACATTGCAAGAAAATGGATCTGCCCCAGAGAGTTGACACACAAACACACAAACATAAGCAATACAAGCCATCAGCAACCCTCACAAGCCTTACACACTCTGGGTGGGAACATTTTGGAGTGCAGCGGAGAAAAGAGCTACAGTGTGAGTAGATCATCCGAGGTAATCAAACTCCAAGAGGGACCCTTGTCAGGTCAGATCTCAACAGGATTTCAACACGAATCCGTCTAAAGCTCTCCACTGCTGTACAGGGACCTCTACACGAGCAGGGCTTTTTTTTTTTTTTTTTTTTTGTGGGTAGAGGAAGTTTTGGGAGGGAAATGTGTTCAGAAGCCTGAACGTCTACAGTGCATTATTAAGCACCCAGAATCTGGGACATAGTCCTGACTAAAAGGTCATGTGAATAGTTTGAAGATGCATAATGCAAATCAGCTGCTCTGCATTTGCATAGCAATGGAGCCTTTTTTCAATTTTAATCATAACTTTATTCGCAAATTGTTGAAGGCATTTTGACATAATGATGCAGCATTACATGTTTGTAACCACTAATATCACAGAAAAATAACCACATGCATGTGACTATGTGGTCAAATCTCTGGTAATTATAGCTCCGTTACAGTTTAATTTATAAACACAATTTATTTCCGAAAAGTCTTTTCACAATAAAAGCCCCTATATATTATTATTGAAACGCTTTTATAATGAAATAGTTTTTTACGCTTCTCCCAAGTGGCCAAAAATAACTTAATACTGCTTCCACTTGGGTCTCAGATTGGAATTTGGTATTGGAGTATTTCTCCAGAACACGAAAACTTAAATCCATGTTTCATATATTTCAAGTATATTGTTGATATGCATGAACGCTGTTTTATAGGTTAATAAAGAAAACCACTTTCAGGCTTTGAATCGAACAAGCTTTAGTTGTTGTTTCAGTGACAAGTCTTTGATATTTATTGGCACAAAGTAGGATTGCAACTAAAAATTTCAAAGCCCAAAGTTTCAAATTCCTTTTTTTTAACCAATTATCATTTGACAACTTAAATATATTTTGTCTGCAATCATAGAAGTTCAACAAATTCTCACCTTAGCCAAGTGGGAAAATGTTGATTTCTTGAATTTCTGTTTCAAAGACTTAAATATTGATTAACCCGTCAATGTCTTGTTAATTTTCTCCTGAACATCTCAGTAGTGCTCTCCTGAAATAGATCAAACTCAGAACGTAGCATGCTTTCACTCTGATCTCAAATCAGGTCAAACAGTTAAGGGTGATACAATGAATCCATTTCAACCTGTACACTCATGTAAACTGTGTGATTACTTTGGATCCAATAGTTCCTTTTAAGACTCTAATCAGCCTCACACATTTGTCACAAGATAGATTTGTCCTGTGTGAGTAAAGCTTCTACTGGCTAATCCAGGTCAGCTCTCGCAGCTCAGCCACCAGAGTGAGACCAGTCAACCATTTCAAATTCTCCCATGTCGCCCCCCCCCTGGAAACATCCCCATTGCAGGCTGCCTGTGGCTGTCTGCACCCAATTCAAAGCGCTGGTGTTGGCACCAATAAAAGGCTGCTGAAAACGCTGCAGTCGATAACTCAAAGCCACTGTGCTCTCAGTCCAACAAGGACGGCCATCTCTTTGCTCTGAAGATCTTCTCTCTCAGGCTGGGGAAGTTTTCCTTCAACTTTCGACATCAGACAATCACATCCCCCTTTTGGCTTTTCTTAGAGCTTCTTTCTTACTTGATTACTCTTGACCCAGCAGATGGTCTATCGCTCTATCATCTCAGTAAACCGTGGCATTTCGTTGCTGCCTCCCACCTGACATTTATGTTGTTTTCATTAATGCCATTTGGCATTTTCATCACCTGCTATTTATTGTTGAGGCACTCAATTTGAGCAGAGGGATGCAGATGTGCGTGTTGATTTCTCGATGCGTCATCTACACGGTTGGAAATAAAAGAGGAATTAAATGGCCAGTCGTATTCTCCCAGACTATTCAAGTTGTGTTCACAGAATGGTTGGGCATGTTGGCATGTTGATCTTTGCCATATGATACACTATGTATTCCTTTTTTCATTACAGATGTGTCCATGTGTCGCCGACACGCCGACACAAACACTTGAAGGAATCTTGGTGTTCATGGGTTACTTCGGGAAGGTATCCTTAAATGACTTTCCCTGATTTCCGACTCTATCCACTATCCTATCTCTACAATAAAAGCACAAAATCCCAAAAATAAATCTTAAAAAAAATAAAAAATAATAATTTACTTGACCTTCACGGGGAGCGGGCCGCCCCCCTAATATAATGGTACGGGAAATACTGGTGTCCATCTGCATTTTTTTGAGTGCAAATTCATGATAAGCAGCTAAATGAAAACATACAATGTGTTAAACAGACAAACGGACACTCTAAGAACCTTTTTCACACAACTTTTCTAAGGAATTAATAGATCGGACAAGCTCATAGCTCCGGATCTATAAGACATCCAGACACCATAATGTATTGACATGAGGCAAGCAAACACTAACCACTTGATCTGCCGAGGATTCTGAGTGGAAACGATTACCTGCAAAGCCCTCAGATGGAGCAAGAGTGACTAAAGAAAATCAACATTTATACAAGTCAGGGTTGCACGGTCTGTTTTTTTCTGTAATGACTCTGCAAAGCATTGCATTGATTTTCCTGAGTCTGAGAAGAGGTTAATTACAATCCTGGCAGCGGTCAGTGCCCTGCATTTGTCCGTAGGTAACCACCTCTATGGGTGTAAGCATGTGTAAAGACAAACTTAAGAGGAGTTTTCATCCCATAAACTTTCAGGCCAATTGCAGACCACTGAAGGGTTGGCGCTGGAAATTGACCTCACTTTGAAGGGCTACAACAGAGAAGCTGATGAAAAGTGAAACACTGTGTTTTTTCCCCACCAGTGAGCTAATACCGCCCATTTACTATCTAGGGTTCCCTAGAGTGCTGGATTTTTTATTTCCTCGTGAAAAGGACATTCAAGAGCGGAGTAAAATAGTCAAAATCTGCCACATTGACGTGCAAAGAAAGCTAATAGCAGCCTGTTGTATTACAGCCCATATAGCTTATTGGGAATTTCAGGGTGGCACATCAGATTTCAAGGGAGGGAAAAGTACCTGAGCACACCCAGCTCATCACACTTTGCACTACGCATACAGAGGAGGCTATTTAAGGAGATCTATTATACACTCTTTCACCATTCATTTTGTCAGTCTGGGACACCTATTGAGCAGTGTTGCAAGATGTGTAGCTAAAAAGACTCCTTGTTTATCTGATACTGCCGGCAGTAAAATCCCTCATTTCAGCCTCTGCCTAAAACGTTTCAGCTGCTGTCTCTTTAAGCCATCGAGCCATTATAACCCAGGTTTACTATGCATTACCTTTGTCTCCAAATGCTGGGAATGAGTCGATATGGAGATGTGACCCAAGTTTACCCAACGTTTCATGACGGGGATCATTTGTCTGTTTTTTGTTGGCAAAAAGAGACTCTATTTATCAGTTGGGGGTTAACACCCAGATAGAGGCAGCTGCAGGGGTTGGCGGGGAGACGTCCCCAACACGCCACAGCCCCCCCCCCCCCCCCCCCCCGCCCTCCGGGAGATGTACTGGCTTAGGGGGCGAAACATCAGTGAACGGCGGCTTCCAGCTGACGACCCTGCAGCTGACCAAAAGGCACCGTAGGAGGCGCGACAGGCTGGAAAAGGCCAAGCGGAAATAACATCCAAACCCCTAAACCCTAAAGATACAAAATGAATCAATCAAAATGTCTGTTACGAGGCATGGGCTGGACCCAGATGTTGGGCGGGACCCAGATGTTTGTCAAAAAAGGGAGAGTACATTTTAAAAAAAATCTAAGCCACAGGTTCCACTGCACACATTTACACCCATGTTCCATCTGAGCCGTTACATTTGCTCCGTCTGACGGCGAGCGCCATACATTGCTGGAAGTGCTTTTGAAACAGAGCGCAGCCCACTGCAGCTGGATTCACCAGACCGTGAAATGATCACTAGAGAAGAAAAAGAGCATGCAGGAATAAAGGGAACGACTTACAAACAACAGGTTACTTTGACTGTTTGAGGGTGATTTGCTGTTAATTTGGTGCCTGGAAGTAATGTTGATATAATGATGGGTCATACGATCAGGAGGTTGTGACCGGACCTACACATGATGTTCCCTTGACTGACTTCCTGTTGGGGTCGTCTGATCTGTTCAGTTTGATGTGTAACTGACAGGGTCTCTGATTAAAATAGACGGGCATATTTTAGGACGAGCAGAGTCTATTTTCTGACTGACAATTGGAAGCAAAAGCTAATTTGGTCGTCGTCAGGTCCAAAGGGCGCAACGCAGACGTAATCTAGCCGTTGCAGGGAGCCTGAAGAGTGATGTTGTGTTTTATGTGAACCGAGAATCTTTGGGATTCAGCCTGCTGTTCTGACAAAACTATCAGTTTGAAGGCGGGAAGAACTCTTGAAAGTTGAAATGAACAGATTGATGGCCGATGTAAATTATTTGTTGCAGCTCTTGCAGATGCAACCAAAAAATAAATAAAAAAACTTTTATTTTCCGTTCAAAGTTCAGATATTTTTTTGTTCTTTTCAAGGCACCATTCAGGGGCATTAGACTTGTCACATCTAATCACTGTTGCATGCTGGTTCACGTAGTCAGAGTAGCTGAAGGCTGCAGAGAACTCAAAGTTCCACAGACAGCCCCTGCGACTGTTTTTTTTTTTTTTTTTTTTTTTTACCGACTTCTCCCTAGCGGTCTCCAAGCAGGGACTTTCAATCCATGCAGCCTTGCAGAGACGCCCCATGCTGGCTGTGGCTGCAGCCCCAGCTCGAGTCGCCCGCAGGCCAAGTGGAAACACACAGCATGACATGCGATTGAGTCTCCAGCTCACAGCCCTCCACAGACGTGGCTTCTTGCTCCACAGTTCATCAGCATCAATGTCAAGCCCCCCCTCCCCCCCTCGATGATATTACTTCCAGTGTGTGGGCCAGTGAGCTGCCAGGAATTGACCTCTGACTTCTCTGAACGAGTCCCCTTCCTCAGAGAATGGGCCGCTGCGTCTGTTCCACTCGGAAATGAAATGAAGCCCAAGCTGCCTGATAATAAAATGAGCTGCATCATTGAGAACAAACACCCTTAGCCTTGAAATCTTGCGACCTATAACTCTGCTCCTTTCCCCCCCCCCCGTCTCCCCTCCGTGTCATAACAAGAGTGGTGTCGACAGAGAACTCCAGAGAGGGAGAGGTTCATCAGCAAATGGCTCCCTAAAAACCCAATCTCATTTATATGCAGATGAAATAAATATTGATGTGCTGCCACGCTCTCGTCCCGTTTTGCCTAATTGATGCGAGCGTTGTTGTATCGCTGGTGCAAGGTATGAATATTGGCAAGAGGCTTGCTCGATGAAATGACTTGCAGCAGACAAAACAAAGCCGTTGAACGCGCTTAAAAGGGGAGCAGACAGCAAAACACAGGCCCCCAGAATCAAAGCAAACAAATGGAGTGAAGTGACAGACAGATGCGCCGCACTGTTGTCTTTTTAGCTCTGTCGCTGTAGTCTGAGCTGTGCAGGAGAATCAGCATGGCAAGCTGGAAGCTGCGAGTCGAATTATTCCCACAGTTCTCCTCCTGCTGTAAAAAAAAAAGAGGCATGGCGATGTGAAGCAGTGAAAGCAAAGCAAAAAAGTAACATGTTAAAAATCAGTGTTTCTCCAAAGCTCTTTTTTAAACGGTACATAGGGCATCAGGAGGGGCTTCTAAGGTTGACATAGGGCATCAGGAGGGGCTTCTAAGGTTGACATAGGGCATCACGAGAGGCTTCTAAGATGCACTGATCAACCAGCTGGTGACCTGAATCAGACAATTTTCAGTTTGGCCGTGATCGGTGACCACCTGACCCTCTCAAATATAACCTGCTCTAGTTTCACACACACACACACAAGCTAACAGTGTGGCAGTATCACTACAGTTCTGAGGTCTTTACACCGGCTCCCAGTCTGTCAGAGGTTTTTGTTTGAAGGGCTTTTTAAACGCCCTCCTTTCATTTGGTTTGCTGCCCCTTTGTCGTGATGCTTTTTGATGTCTTGTGTGAATCGCCTTGTTGCTGAAATGTGCTCTATAAATTAGCTTGCCTTGCCTGATTCCAAATCTCTCATGGGGCAAATTGATGATGAATGAATAAGAAAGTCCAGAATTGACATTTTTTTAAAATTAATTTCTTCATTTGATTGAGTCTTTCTCAAATTGTGTTTCCCCATCTACAGTAATTATCCAGTGGACCGTGTCAGCTGTGCTTTAATGTGGCTTGTTGTCAGGTGCGTGATTAAACCGCTACCAATCTGCAGGTGACTCTCATCAGCTCGAGGACCTGAAGGAATGTCGTCAAGCACACAACAATTAAGGAAAAAGCGGTAATTAGTTTGACTCGAGCTGGCTGCAGTTGAAGTACAAATGCGGTAAATACATGTCAAGCACAGGATGATGAATGGGGGAGAACAAACGCTCTCATTTTGACTCCTATTAAGAGGTTTAACATAACTCGAGCGCTGTAGAGACAAGCTGTGGAAAACGAGAGCGAAACGGGGAGAGAGGGAGTCTCGGTTGTATTGGGATCAATCCTCTGAGCTGTCACAATATTGCTGCTTCAGCGCCACACACTCTGCAGCAGTACAAATGTATTTAAGCAGCACCACAATTTTCTTTTTTTAAAAAAACATCCGACGTGAAAATGCTCAAAAGCTGCTATTTGTGAACAATGTCATAATAAGGATCAGCTGTGCAGGCTGAGATTCATTCTGTTGAAGTAAGCTGTAACTGACTACAGAGCTGTTTATCTCCTAACTTAAGCTGAACGAGACATTTGTGACAATCCATCAGGGGCCGCTTGTACGCTTAACAATTGACTGTCAGCAAATTCATCAGCAAATTAATTCAATGATTCATCATTTACGAGGGAGCCTGTCGAGTTGTTTTGTACAAATAGTCGTACTGATATTCAGTTTGACCAAACTCAATAAGGCCAAACCAACTGATTCACAAAATACAGAATCCAAAAAGTAAATCATACGACTTTTTAAAATATTCTATATTGATATCAGTTGCATGTATAAAAAAAACTGTACATTAATCATGTATCTTCTAGTTTAAGCTTTTTATTTGCAGTGTATAACTCAACTTGCAGATATTCTTGCAATTATGTAAAGATTTTTTTTTTTTTCCTGGCGGCCTTGAAGAACCCTCAAAAAAGGTGTTACACTCGGATCAGCAGTCTATCAGATACATCAAATGCTCGGTGCCAACATCAGGTCTGAGATGTTGACATCAGGGTGACAATGCTCATCTACCAGAAATGGTGCTGTTATGTTAGGAATCTAAAGTTGTCCCGTGTTTGCTCCAGCAGCGAGCTGTGCAGAGGGAGAGAGCCTGAAGCTCTAGTCCCATTTTCAGCTTCAGTGGGCAGAGAAGAGTGGAGAGCCAGGCCAACTCAGGGTAGACAGGATCAACACGAGCCCCTGTTTAACCCTACACACACTCCAGTCCACTCGTGTATCACACAAAGTGGAGCCTCCAAACCTTTGCTCTAATACAAGGTGAGACCCATAATGGTAATAAGGTAGCAAGACATAAACATGCAGCGCCCATAACTGACGAGGAATAAATGGTGTTTATGGAAAGAGTTATGAGCTACGTTTATAAAATGAACATCGGGTTGACCGTAGTCAAGGCGATTGGCAAAAGAGACCCGAGGAAGAGAACATGTTTACGAGTTACGAGCTAATGTATCCGAGTATAATTTACATGACGTTTTTATCACAGCAGCACAAACACAGCAGGTACGGCGCCTATCAGTAGCAGTTCCAGTTTCCTCATGTAGCAGTCTTTGACGAAACATGTCTCCATGGAAACGATTGACATGTCACGTCTGTCATGGCGGCCACCGAGCCAAGGCGCGTTAATTAACTGAGATATTTTAGGGTATAAAAAAAAAAAAAACGACTTATTGTATCTTTAAAAACATGATTAAAACGTAATTTAACACGGGGAATACAGATGAAGATCAAACGCGAGTCCTTCTACCGACTTTTGAGCCGTGTAAAAATGCATTAAACGTGTCATCTCCTCATCGTAATACATCATTAAGTGGGCGTCTGTTGTAAACCGTCGACACACGGACTCACGGGCGGTCTCATGACGGGTATTTGTCTCAAGATTGATTGTCAAGTGCAGTGTCATCTCATTTCACCTCATTAGAAGGAACCAATCACATTAAATTAGTGTCACTGTCATTAACACATGCTTGCAGTGCCACTGCAGTGGGAGTATGAGCCCCCCCCCCCACACCCCCAGCCTGGGTTGTTAAAGTGCCAACTACTGAAAGTTAACAGGGGAAAAAAAAAATCACTGCTCGCCATTTAAAGAGCTGAAAACAAAATGATATTAGCTCAGGGGGTCTTATGTTAAGGTCATAAGAGAATTTAAAAATACAACTTCATGAAACAATAAAAAAAATTAAACATAGTTGGAGTGGAAAGAAAATTGAAACACACCTGACTATTGGGAGCAGGTTGGGTTCAGTGTGTTGCCCAGGGCCACTTTGGATTGGAACGAAATGAGCCTCAGTCACAGATACCTTCTTAAGATTTTTCTTGAGAAAGTGCAACTGACAAAAGTTGACTTAAAAAGCCGTTTTCTAACATTTAACCTTTGGTGAAGATTTAAGCCTAAATGGGGGCGTTGTTTGAATTCAGCAATGTTAAGGTTTCAAGGCGCTGGCGGTTTAAGGGCCCTTAAAATGTAAGGGTTCAAAGCCTAGGGGGTTCAAGCCTCTCGATATATAAGGGTTCAAGGCCCCTTAAAATTAGAGGGTAAGAGGCTGTAGGGGTTCAAAGCGGCGGTAAAACAAAGTGTAGAGTTTGAGGCTCAATAAGAGGTTATTTGGAAATAACAGAGGGGGTTTGAGGCCCTAAAAAAAGGGGGGTTTCTAACATTTGCGCGTCTGAAAGCAACCTTAGCAGAAGACTTCGACCTTAACAGGTCAAAGGTCGTGAAAGCAATAGTTGTTGGGCTTGTATTGTTGATCATTTTGTATTTTGATGATGTTCTCAATGTTGCCTTCTCATTCCTTTTGCTCAGTTTTTGCTTGCGTTCCCTTTACCTTTCTTGAATCCGTCTGCCCTTTGATACAAATGTACAGTTTTGAACATCAGTGTGAAGAGTGAGTTTCAGTCTCTGTTCTCTGCCTTTCAAAAGCTTTTCTTTTTTAGTTCGCCGTTATACCTTAATTGCAGCGCTCCTTCACCCTCTCCAACAGAGAAAAAGGTCAGGCTATAATGAAGGCTCTTTGTAAATGTACATTTCAAATGCACTTCTTCACTGCACATCCTCTTCTTATATATGATTCTGCCTGATTTTTTCGCCATTCCAACCCCACTGTTTCGAGTTCTTCAAAAGGCCGTGGAGTACTCTTCTTATGTAACACCCTATTGATCCTTTGGAGGAGAGATTTGTCTTTTGTATTTCGCCCCGGCCTGGCTTCACAGCTCAAGTTAAAGAAAAAGAAAGAACAGCACCCGAGAGTCGGTATTGGAGCTTAAGTAGGCTATCTTATTCAAGGACACATCAGCGGGGTGCAGATGTGCGCTGGGTTATTAGTGGGGGTGTTATCATTTTTTATGCACCCCTGTCTCATAAAAAGCAAACCGTAAAAAAAGGCCAGAGGACTCATTTATTTGTTGTAAAACATCAAACTCCGCTCCACAGTTGGACCCACTTTCTTTCTTTCACTGGGATTGATTACGCCCGTCACTGTTGTTTCCTTTTATAGTGACCAATCAGATGTGAAGTCAGGTTGTTAGCACACAAGATTAAACATTTATGTGAGGCAGAGAGTCTGTTTAAAACACTCCCCGGCTCTGATCGGTACGCCGGTCACTGAAATCCTTCTGCCTCGTGTTTCACGTCCCATTTCTTTTGCCGCTTTTAGACGAATGCTATTTTTGCATGCAGGTGTAAAAGCCAGCTGTGTATGTATGAGAGACGGAGTATGTGGGTGCATGCTTTGTGTGTGTGTGTGTGTGTGTGTTCAAAGTCTACATCATGTCTGTGTTGCTGGTGCAGAAGAGACAGAAGAGGGGAGGGGGTGCGGTACATCTGACTGCAGCTCGAGGCTGCCATCTATGGGGACTGACAGGCTCAGATGATGGAGATGCAGCATGGAGATAAAACACTTTTCTGTTAAAGAAGAGGAGGCACGTGATTTGTGGCCGCAGGGCTAAATGAGTCAAGGAAACATCAACAAACTGTGAATACTGTGAATCCCATGTGTTCATTAATGAAATGAATGTATTGAAATCTCAGAGTCCAACCCATGATTCTTTTTGTTTTAAAGACAAATTAAAGTGTTGTGGAGAAAAAAAAGTGATAAAAACTGCAGCTTTAAGCAGGTATAGGATTTAAAAAAATGTGGAAGTATTTCAGACAGAAAACATTCAGGAGAGAGCATCTTCAAAACTTTCAAATCCAAACCTTACACAACATGAATCAAAGGAACTTCCTTGGCTGGAAATATTAAAAAAAAAAAAAAAAAAAAAAAAACCCTGCAGGCAACAAAGAGGTAGTCAATTTGACTTTTAAAGCCGGGTTCACCGAGACCCTCGTGATCTGAAATACATTTTTCAGTACTGAATAAGTGGAGCTCACAGAAACGGATAAACAGCTCTTCCTTCAAAGGGAACATGAAAGTCTAGATTTACAGAGTCGCAGGTCTTACAGCAGAAGGCTGCTAAGAAGAAAACACAGCCCGACTATTATGGGGTTTGTTTTAGAACGATTTCAAGACGGATTTCAGAAGAGAAAACTCATTAATTATCGAATCTGCGGCTGATACATTAAATATTTGAGCTAGTGTTTAAGAAGCGACTTTACACTGATATTACTTTTCAAATATAGCCAGTATGATGATCATAAGAATACAGATGTTGCCTTAACGCATTTTGGTCTGAAATTGATATACTAATTTTTCTAATTGCATTTATCGGCGCCTTTGAAGGGCTCGTTCTTTCTTCAAAAAACTCCCAGACAGCTCGGGTGACGAGGAGAAGGAGGCACAGGCCGGATTCTAACCCGCGTTGCCCGCCTGGAGGACCCCAGCCTCCAAACATGGGAGCGCAAGCACCAACCACTAAGCCACCGGCTATCCAAACGGGAAGTAAACCAAAGTTAGCGTAAGACAGTACACATTACAAAATAAAAGCATGAGAAAAACTGTTTCGAAAAGCAAAGAAATTAAGAGTTTTTGGGGCATTCAGGTTGTTCTGATGATTTTGTGTGTTTGGATTGGGTCTTTCAGGTGAGGTTTACGTACAAGCCATTTAAAGGTTTCCACCAAAACCACACACCTTTTAATTTCATCTTCCCGTTTTGTATTTTTGAAATTTTGTCTGAGAAAAATTGAACTTAACTAAAGGTACACTTACTCTTAATAGAACTAGATTTAACTAAAATATGTGATTGCAACATAAACTCCAATATCGATACATCTGCAGTAGGCCAATATCGGCCCGATTATATCAGCCAACAGATATCGGTTGAACTCTTGAAGTGAAAAAATCCCCAAAATCTGAGCTAAAGGACAAAGTAAAGGTTGTTTGTTGTTGAAAGTATGAGACGGTGCTTTTCAGCGGTGGCTTTATTTCAGATCCATCAATCCGTGCCAGTGTGTTGTTGACAAGTCTTTTTTTTATTCTGCCACCCTGTGTCCATTTCTCATTACATGCGGATTACTTCGGAGTCCTTTATAATAAGGCCAGCGCTGAAGACAGTAATCACAGTCTGTCAAATGCAGCTGGGGGAACAATAGCTCATACTCTTCTATAAACACAGCAATTTCCCTGAAACTATCCGCTCTCCATGTTGCACCATGGAGCGATTTTGACTACGTCTTACCTGCACTGGAAATAAGCAGCGACAGCAGGATTGTATAACCTGACAGAAGGCTGTACATGTCCATTAGGATGACCTGAGCTAAGCTGGAGGATAGAGGTTGAGCAAAGTATTGAGGAAGTTGAGAGAGTGCTGCAGCAGCCTGCACTCACACAGGGAAGACTTATACCTTTTATCAGAGAGCTACTCTTAGATATCCTTAATTATTCAGGGGCTCTGAAAGGGGGGTCTTTATGGAGTAAAACAGAGCGGACGTGATAATGCAGAGCTCTCTTCTCTATCGCCGGTAAGACTTTGATGTCTTATTCTCATCCAGTTAAAAAAAGGAGAAATTGGTTCGTACTGACGTCTGTGTGCAAAAAAAAAAAAAAAAGGAATGTCTAATGATTGAATAATCACGTCTGATAAAAATAAGACTCCATCTTTTCTCAGGCCTCCTATATTGACTTCCTTATCTTTCCTCCGACAATTATTTTCGGCGCATGATCAAGATCCAGCCATGGAAACAGAAGCATCTCCCCACTTGTAGCTCGGGGCAACACATCTCAGACGTCCTCCATTCAAAGTCAATGTGCTGCACGGTGAATCCAATATAAAGCCCCGACACACAGCCATAAAGACTGAGCTATTTTTCAGGCACGATCCGCTTGCCGAGATCCCTCACAGAGGCTTCATTTCCTTTTGTGCGGACCTTTGTCGGGTTCAATTACCTGAAGCACGTGTTTCCCTGCCGCCCCGTGCAACATCTGTATCCTAATTGCTCATAAACAGTCGGGCGCTCGGCGCTCACATGCTCCGTTTTCGATGCAATTAGTCCACAAATGAGCATCTGATATTCGTAGGCTCGCATTGCTGGGATTATTCATGTCCCCGTGGCTGCAGGGGGAAAGCTGCAAGACGCTTGCTCAGCACTCACCTCTTCAACCAGAAATCCACCAAACTCCCTGGAGTGAATCTCACTGCCCTGAACTCACTCAGTTCTTTGTTACACATCAGCTAACGACATGTCGGTGGTTACAACACATGGAGACACTCACCTGCTAAATTTACAGCAGGGAATTCACGCCATCATTAGAAGCTAAGCACATAGTTTGAGGACCGCATACACGTGCATTAATCACACTGACACACATTAGATTTCTTTATAAATACCAGAGAGAGAAACTGAAGATATGTTCATCGTTTTCTTTTTTAAAGATTTATTTTTGGTCTTTTTGTGCCTTCAATGGAGAGATAGGACAGTGGAGAGAGAGAGTGGGGAACGACATGAGGGGAAAGGAGCCACAGGTCGGACTCGAATCCGGGCCGCCAGCCCGAAGGACCACAGCCTCCACGCACCACCAGCGCCCCCGATATGTTCATCTTAAAAGTATTTCAATAATTTTCTCTTTGTGCTTTCATGGAGCAAAATAAAACAAATGGATATGATGTGCTTTGTTTTGATAATTCTCCTGAAAAAAGCTAAATTCAGCAAATGCAGGGCTTCACAGTGCGACATGTATGTTGCAGAAAATTGTTCTGTGCCACAAATGATTTGACCTCATAGAGCCAGCAAGACGAGAGGCGTACTTAAAACACAGAACATTGTTTTAAAGAAGTATCATCGAGAAGCAGAAATAGTTGTTTTTGTGTTTCGCCTCAAAGAAACTTTGAAAACTAAATCCATAAATAATAATAATCTGTTAAAAAGGAAGCAAGTCCTGTCGGATGACTTTTTTAGGTCAATCCTGAATCTTTAAGCTCAAAGTATAATGATGCAAACACCTCGCTATATTAGCATGCATTCATATGTTAATTCATGAAAACATCTCGGAGGGTGTTTGAGGATTTCTGCCTCTGTTGTTTATCACCACTAAAGGTAAGGAAACGTGTTTAATCAAAGCAAACGATACTTGACGCTCCTTCTGACAGCGTTTCATACCCCGAATGCTTTAAAGCGAGCTCCTTCAGAAGTGAAGCAACAGTTCTTCTCTTGAACACATATCAGACTCATTTCCTCAAAGATGGATGCTGGAGGCAATGAAAGCTCTCACCTCGTAAAAAAAAAAAAAGAAAAAGTGAAATCATAATTAAACATTCACCTGACTGTTTGAACACATCGGTATGCTTGCTTCAGTGTTCAGAGCAAGGCGAGGTTTCATGATCTCAGCATTGGATTGCACTAATAGAGGCATGACAACGTCTATTTTTCATTTTGATTCGCTGAAGACACAAGTCAGATGATATCGAGCGAGAACGATTATCTATTTGGATAAAAAGGAGTTTGAGCAAAACCACACAGGAGGAAGGAAAGAACCACTGAATCACATTGTGCTCCTTCCTTTCTGATTAATCAAACGTGCGTGTGACAGAGAGTGTGTGACAAAGAAAATCAGGAGCCGGCAGCTCTTTAACATTTCTTCTCGTCTTTCATTGATAATGAAACAGTTCGGATAAAAGCGGGGCCTTGATCCCTCTGGTTATTTCATGCAAATAAAAGTGATGCAATCAGTTTCCATTTCAGGAATCGAGGGTGATGACAACTACAAAACCAGAGAGGGTGTGCAGAGTTTTTATTAGTGAGTGTTTATGACATCAGGCAGCAGCTGATTACATTCACCTTTATGAGTTTGAGCGAGGGAGGACGGGGGAGAGGAAGCAGCTGTTTCACTCCAAGTTCGGCTGATAATATTTCTGATGTTAGAAAACACACGCTTGATTGACTTTTCTGAAATGCCCTTCAGTGTGACCACTTCAAAGTTGATTTCCTCTTTCCAGATTGAGGGAAACTTAATGCATTCTCACATTTTTAATACCCCCTTTTATCATCATTCTGCTCGTCACAGAAGAGCTTGTTTACCGGTGATCAGCATCTTCTGGCAGCAGAGAACAACATTCGGATGAACGATGAAAGATAGAGAACTTAATTAAGAGGGGGAAATCAAATAATGCCTCCCTAAAGACTAAAACAAATATCCACGTATATGAAACCCGTATTGACAGCACGGCAATAAAACTATTTCAAAGAGTATTTAAAATGACACTTTTGATCAACTCAAATCTCTAATGAAAGGTTAAGTAACATTTAGGAGACTAAAAGTAACTACATACCCTCAGACTAAGTATTACATGAAGCTATGCTCACACATTTGTAAGGACAGTGTGTATGTGATTTTATAAGTGTTTGCCACAGATTGCAACCCCAAGGTCTTGAGACATGGTGAAAAATTGCTCTAAATCTGTGGTAGCCTCATGACCCACCACCAACTCCTCACTGACAAATAGCGACCCACATTTCTGATATTTTTCAACCAAAGAATGTTGCGGTTTGCAGCTTCACCAGAAAACTGAACAAAAACAAAGAGCATGACGGACTGTTTGACACCTGTTTTTTTTTTTTCCCAGGCACATGCACGCGATCCACAGAAAACAGCTCCACGACCCACCTTTGGGTCCTGACCCACCAGTTGAGAACCACTGCTCTAAATGGTTGCCAATCGCAACCAGTCTATCGAGAGAAGATTGGTTTTTTTTTTTTGTGTGTGTGTTTCTGAAGAACAACCCATGTTGACCTTGTTCTGAGCACGTTGCACATCTCCACACAGAACAACACAACAGAAGAAAAAAGAAGAAGAACATCCTCCTACATAATGGAAGCAGATGCAAAACCCATCAGCCGACAAGTTGTACATTTCCTCTCCGCGCCGAGGAACAACTGTTACGCTGAATGCATAGCACAGTATTGAAGCTGCAAACTATTCTTAGTGAGGGAGTGGGCGTCTTGCCCTGTTTCTGCAGGGCTTTCATAGTGCGATGAGCAGAGCGAGAGTGTCTTCCATGTTGAATGCACACACGCACTGAGACACACGCGTGTACAAACAAAGCACAGCGAATTGCATCAATTCACACACCCGATATTCTTTCCACATGTACACTTTCTGTTCCTCCTGCAGGAGTACAGTCATGGCCCTGGATTTGCTGTAATTGCTGGTGCTTCTGCTACACGAGCAGAGCTTCTGACAACATCCTTTTACACCAACTTGCTTATTAAACTGTGACAACAAGCAGGACTCCTCCTCCCTTTCTCCCAGTTCAGCGTCCACACGTGCAGGAAGGGGAGGAGGTAGGACTTGACATAGAAGGGATATCAAAAAAGGGAATTAAAGCGGAGAGATTCCAGATAAGCAGGAGCGTAAGAAGCGCTAACGCAGATAGCATAGAAGAAAAGAAACATTTGAGAATGGATTATAAAAATAAAAAAAAGTGTGCGAGCAAGGCAGAGAAAAGCAGCGAAGCACCTGCAGGCTTAGACTCAACTTATTTCCACCTCACTGTCAAGCACATTACAGAGCCAACTTTTGAAATGTCACCAAAAAATAAAATATGAATTACTTCCATTTCTAACACGAAAGGTTAGAGGGGGGTAAATGTCTTTCCCACCCGAGCAGGCAAACAGAGAAGGGGGGGAAAAGGAGAAATGGAAGGAGTAGTATTGGATTGATTAGTATAGGAAAGTTTTTTATTGTGCTTTTATGTAAAGAAATGTTCATGCTATTACATGCTGCATGATTTGAAAGTGCTCTTGGCTACTATTGGCTAACACCCACATTCTAACCTTATGCATTAGTGGCTCAGTGTGACCTTTCTGGGATGTTAGGGAGGACGACTTTTCAGACCGCCTGAGGACCCCGCTTAACAATTCTTCCCTCAGATTTTGTGTTGCCATTAAATAAGTTTCCATTCACCTAATAATTTGTCTAAGAAATTACAGGTGGGGAAGAACATTTCTGCTTCAAGATTTGACATTTTCTTACACTTTTCAGAAGTAACAGACTGGGTGGAATCACCGACAGCAGGGATTGGAAAAGGAGATCGCAGGAAATCATATTAGACAGCCCGAGCGTTCGCATCCCTCGCAGCCATCACTTCCATCTAATTTGTTTGTAATTAGATGACCAGGATTCATCCTACTGGGTGATTAATTGCTCACAGAGATGATGAGACCCTTCCTATGTTGTAGCCATGGCGATGAGAGTGGCGCAAAAAAACACTAATGTGAAGGAGGAGAAAAACAAACAAGTTAACCAGGGCTGTATCTCGTGTTTGACGAATGTTCAACAATCAGCTGAAAAATGTAATTCTAACAAGATACTAGCTTTTGACGTGTTTCACTCGGGGTCTAGTTAGGGGGTTATTTGAGGGGGTTTGGAACTTGTATGAAATTTAAAGTGAATACAGATTTAGAAAACATTACAATAACATAAACTCCTGCAGCCTAAAAGCCCCTTGTTGTTTCCCAAGCTTGAACAATCCATTAGCAGAAATGCAAATGGAAACATCTGGAGCATGTCAGAATCCATCAGAGACACACACACACACACACACACACACAGAGCAACAAACACACACACTACATGTATGGGAGCAACAGTTGGACATTTTTCTGAGCGTCATCTCATCTCAAACTCTGCAGGAAACTACTTGTGAAGTCAAGATGCCACGAGAGCCTCACATCACTTCTAACCCCCCCCCCCCGACGGGCTCCGACTGAAGATGTGGTGGTACTTGGACAAACATGCTGACACACAAAGCCTGCAGATTATAGGCGTAAGAAAAGATGGCTGACCACGCTGTATGAAAGATGCACATTTAAATTCAAACGCCTCGGGGGGGGGGGGGGGGGGGGGGGGGGTCTCGAGGGAGCTGTTATGGTTTGAGCGCAAAAACAAATATATAAGTGTGTGTGTGGTTAGCAAAGAAACATTACCACTGAAAGCAGATTTACTGAGCAGATATGTGTGTGTGTGTGTGTGTGTGTGCGTATGTGAGACACCAGATGACAGAGGTTTTGGGGGGGTTGATGTTAAATTGAGTTTTGGGTAGTGTGCCAGATTGTTTGTGGAGACAGATTTGTGCATGTTTTCTTGTGTTTTATGTATGTTTTTTTTATATACAAAATAAAGAGGTTTAAGCAGGATGAAAAAGACATTTCAGTTGGATTGAAATCTGCGTGAAGATTTCTGACTGAATAATTTAAAAAATGATTGATTTTTTTCCGAAGCTGTGATGAGGGAGGGAAAAAAAGTGGATTCACGCATGGAGCAGAGCGAATTCTTTCAGAGCAGGTGGAGGAATGATTTCAGAGCGATTTCAGCGTCTGCTTTTCTGCAAATAGACAAAAGATTTCCTTCTCACAGGAAACAACAGAAAGCTTGTAATCCTCGTGGTGTTCAAGGTCTGATGGTCTTTTACCTTAAAATAGACTGGAGGTCGTCTGTTACAAACTGACGGCCAGTAAAGTCAAGAGGAGGTCAAGCTGAGGTTCCAGAGGCAGCCGTGTGATCCTCCAAAGACAATGTGGGAGGGGCCGTGTGAGCATAATCTGCATGGCTTTAATACAAGTGTGTGTGTGTGCATATGTCGAACACCCATCTGTTTCTGCAGCACGTTCACCGGCGAGTTTAAACAGTTCGCCATGTTCCGACATGGGCCAGAAGCCGCTGAGAAACAGAGCCAGCTGCCTGTCGAGTCAGAAAATCTTTAACAGATGCAACAGCCAGAGAGTTTTAGCGCATTAAATTAAAAACGTGCACTGTAAAAACAAAAAAAAAAACACAACCACTGCAAATATTGAGCTCTGCAGGGAAACAGGAAAATGCCAAAATAAACAACAATCAGGAAATATTTCATGAAAGGAAAAATATTCTGCAGAGATCAGATGAAGATTATGCAACTTGCAAAGACGGCTGCAAGACAAAGTAAAATATCTGCCGTCAAATAACCCCAAACTATGTTGAAACTAGTGCTGCCAGATTGAAAACGAGAATTACTCCCTCTCTCATCTTAACTTTGGCATCCAATATTTTTGTATTTATGGAGAAACAAGTGAGAAGACGCTGGAAATCAGAAAGAAAGATGGCAAAATGTGCTGAAAATAAGTGATCTTGGCTTAATGTTCTTGCAGCATGAATTGCAGCAGCTGCCGTGATGCAAATCCTGTCTCAGCCTAACTTTCAGTCAACCTAACGACAGGCTATAGGCACGGTTTCCGCTGACTCTGATCGTGTTATAAACTTTCATTAAGATGAATAGGGACAAAAAAAGCATGACAAAGTGATTTACTCTGAACAATAAAAATGACTAAAAGAAGTTCCCGTCATTCAAGAATCAGACGACAATTTGCCTTGATCTAACCACATTTCACTTTATGCACTCCCAAAGGAGCGATGATGTGTCATGAGCTCTGGGAAACATTTTGCTGACCTTTGAAAAGAGCCGCTACTTTGTCTTTGGAAAGGGACAAACAAAAAGAGTGGGGATGTGTTGCTTTGCTGACGGACGCAACAAGATAGAAATATAAAAGAAAAAAAGAAACTTAAATACAAATGTACAAATTCTTGGAAATTCATTCCAATCCAAGGTCAGTGATTCACATTTCTTAGAAAGGAGGCAGTGCTGAAGAGTCTTTCAAAAGAGGGAGACGTAATGGATGGCTAGAAGGAGATTCATATACACCTGTGGCCTTGGGTGCTGGACTGGCTACTTCCTCATTTCAATCAGGTGACAGATGTGTGTTTTTCTAACCCTGTGTGTGTGTGTTAAGAAAACAGCCCTTTGGAGTGTGACCTTCATTCAACCCAGGAGAACAGAAGCCACAGCAAAGGTTATAAAATGCTGAATTTACTGGAAGATATCACCCTACGGCAAGGTGACATTATTCAGAAAACATATATTCTCCTCTATGAGCTCCTTGCAAACCTCTATTTTCACTTTCTTGAAAGGCGGTAGCGGCCTGCCTCACAGTGTGTCAGAGGAAATTTGGAATGCACTACTTTCTCTAAATCAGATCTGCTGAGAACAGCACCTCCACTTGATTGAATCCCGACCCAAATTTCAGCCTCTAAAAGGACGCCAACGGTGCCACGGATGGAAGGCGGCCAGGGGCTCCAAAGCGTGGCCGTGCTGGCGGCCTCCCAGGTGTGAGTGTGAAACCAGGGTTTGATGAAAATGTGCAGCAGGCTCATTTGATTTTTTTTACCTTGGATGAATCAATCTAAAAAAACAAAAGAAGGTCCAGAGTGTACAGCCATGATAGCAGCTCTGAGAGGTTGAAGGCCCAGCAGTGCTTTGCTAACAATACAGTATTTAGTTGGTGTGATGAAGGAGCAAATAGCCAGTTATCTCTGCAGTGGGATGCACCAGCGCTGGAGAAAAGCCTGACTCAACTCGTTTTTTATTCCGCTCTAAGGGGTTAAAACATCCCGGGTTGTTTGTGTTTCTCTTCACCAATCCCAGTCGACGTGATTGGAATTAAACCCAACATGCAATGGCTGAGGATCTTTGCCTAGCGCCCTAAGGATCAGGGGAATTTTATAGTTTTGCAGATATTTATTTGTTACGACCAGTATGGAATGAGAAGCCCACTTTGAGCTGATTGAGGGCACATGAATGGTGGTACCAAAGTTCACACCATTCCAGTCAGAAGACACACAAAAAGCTAACATTTTGACCTAATATTGGTCCTTAATGAAAACTCAATCAAAAGATGCTGCAATGCAAAAAAAAAAGCCGTCATACCAAGAACTTAATATTTCAACCTAATAGTGGTACCAGAAAAAAAAGTCAGAGGGTGATTTAAGCCTGAAAGAACCATCCTCTGGGGAGCATAAATGTCTGTAAAGGCCGTCTAATACTGTAGTTGTTGGGTACTTTTGATTGGGCCAAAGCTGCAAAATGACTAAATGACAGATTTCCCTGCCGGTAGCTATGCCACTAGTCCGGCTAATAAACATCTTTGTGGGTTTAAGACTACAGTAGACCTGCCTCATTAGCCTTAATCACAATAAGTGGCTGCAACACAGAAGAGCATGTCTTCCTCCCTAATTGAGACCCCAAAGATTTGCTCTCTTTGCATACCTGTCAGAACGGTAATGGAAGAAGGTGGAAGGGTAATTTAAGGAGGAAAAACCTGCACAAAATCAGCAGAAATTGAAACCTAAACATGCACGTTTTGAAAGCATAAGAAAAGGCTCTTTAATTTTGATAAATCAACATTTGGAGAGCAGTTACAGCAGAAAGTCTACGACGGTCACCAGAGCAGCAGACACTTTCTGACAGCGTGATAATTACCTCTCGTCGCAGTGCTGTCAGGTGAACAGCCGCCGAAGGAGCCCTGCAGTGAATCACTTTATCACTGCACCCAGATTACAACATATACACTTTTAATTGTCTCTGCCTGTCCTTGAGTATCTTTTTCATTTCCCAGCAGCAGCCCCCAGCTAAAACAGAGTCTCACAGGCGACTAGAAAACCTGACAGGTATGTATTTATCTGTCCAGAAATGAAGAAATGAAATCCTGGTGTCTGGTGTGGACACAGTCGGAACACCAAGGACAAAGGCGACATGACAATTGGAAACTTCTGGAAAGAAAAATAGACGGTCTGCTTGTCTGGTATGTCAAGAGAAAACAGAACTTTCAAAAGACAAATCTCTTTTTTCTGACACAGGGAAATCTGTTTTGGAACACCATTTTTTATTAAAATCCATACTTTGTCCCAGATTGCCCTTCATCCCACAGTGAAGTATATTCATTTTGAAGGGAACCATGTCATTTTATAGGGGAGAAAATGATCCAAAAGGAAGTGCAGGATACTTTATAAGTGATTATACATGATTTAATGTGACGGAAACCTTCTGCAAAAAAAGCCTGGAAGCATCTTCAGTAATCACCGACAGAACACAACCGAGGCTGAAAACTTGTCGAGGAAATTGCTTTGAATCCTTCAAATATTTTCAGATAGTCAGAAGATCTAACAGTGAGAACTGGAAGTTGCTCTGTTAGTATTTCACAGCTGAAACAAAGCTGAAGAGTAAGCGCTGCCCCATTTCGCATTCAAACTGTTTGCCTTACTCTGTAGGTACGTCTCTTTATTTACCACCCCGCAGTAAGACCCAGTCCTTTGTCTCTTTTCTCTCCCCGGCTTCCACTGGGGGAGTGCTGTTCCTGCTGCAAAGAGATTTTAATTGCTTTAAGCCAATAAGAAAAATGCAAGACAGGGAATGAATGGCTTATGTGCTGCTTCCCAGGAAGAAGAAGAAAAAAGAACCAGCCAAACAAAACCCTCCTGCTCTCACAGATTTCCTCGCCGCTAAATCCCAGAGACCGTCTCATTGTTTCTCTCCTGGGTGAGGACGGGGCGATAGCGAGGTCACAGCGAGAAGTGAGATAACTTGAGTGAGTGCGTTTTTATTTTTGACACAGTCGCTCCCACGAAGGCAATTGCACGAGCCGAATCAACGCAATCGTTCTTGATGTTTCAGAGCTTTGAGACTCAGCGGACAAACACAACAACGCAATCATTTTGGGGGAAATACGAGTCAACAAACAAGTGGTGACAATAAATAAGGTGACTGTTTTGTTCCCAGCTGCTGAGGATTTATTAATGAGTTTACAGCCGGCGGTCGTCTCTTGCGGGACTACAGAGTCAGAATATATCGTTCTTGGGTCCCAGGGCTTCTTTTGGTGCCCCAGTGAGGCCGCTTGGGCCAGGACAGAGATAATCAGTCACAGGTGAGCAGCAAGCTCAACCCCATGTGGCCACCTGATCAGCTGTCGGCATCCAAACTGAGACAAATGCCAACCTATGACTTGCTTGGCTGAACATGATGGTGACAAACTGAATTAAATGTGGTGCTTTTTCCTCTGACAAGGCCGACAACTTAGAAAATATACACTTCGAGAGGCTCTACTAACCACAGCTACGGCGTATGAAGTGTAAAGCAGCTACAAAGAGCAAAGAAAGAAGAGGATGATTCTCACTTCTACTCAAAAAGCTTAAAAGCAACTGAAGGGCAGAGACACAAAGCGACTTTAAGTAGTCAAACAGAAAAGTTAAGGTGAATGTGAAAGTTTGAATCCACATGAAACATTACCACTTTTGGTGACTCTACCGGCAATCGGAGCTGAGGGGGTCATTCTGGATTTTGTGCAAACAGAATGCCTTATTCAACTGGGCATATAATGTAACACAAGCTTCAGTCAGGCTAGGGCTGGGTGAAATGGACCAAAACTCATATCTCGATATTGTTTAGCTGAATGGCGATACTCAATATCGATATGTCTTTTATTAACAGTGAAAACACATGGGGAAAAAAAAACGACTTGTTTGTGAATTCAAAAAGTAATATTATAAAATAAAAATGTTCCTTAAATAGAATAAAAGAGAGAGAGAGGAGGAGCAGGGTGAAGAGGGACAGACAGTCAGTCATCATCAGTGAGATGAGAAAAAGGTGACCTGGCACCTCTGTAACGTTATTTTAATGCAACATAAACTATATCGATATTAACGATATTGTCTTACCCGATATTTTGTTTGAAAATATATCGATATATCTTAAAAACTCAATATATTTCCCAGCCCTAACTCAGGGCTTCTTCTTCCTATAGCATGCGACTCATTGTTGTGGGCCATATAATGCTTATTGTATTGTTTTGTATGGTATCATAGCATATAGTATAGTATAGTATGGTGAGTTGTATTAAGTTATTAAATTCACAAAAAGGTCACTCATAAGTCACCTGGCTGTTATTTAAACATCAGGCCTCACAGGTGCAGCTTGTACTCTGTGATGTTCTGGGTCAAATTATAAATATAAGAGACACGACAAAGTGTAAAAATAAAAAGAAACTTTCTTTCAATCTGCAATCTGTCTCTCCTCATTAATTCTCAACAGTCTGTTTAAAAATGAGTCATCATTAAAATCCCGGCTCACAGACCTGATTTAACAGATTCATTATAGGAAGACTTAAGAGGCAGGGAAAAAAAAACCCCTTGAAAATATGAAAACTGGGTTGTGCTTATTTCAGAGAACAGAGACTCTTTTTGAAAGATGTTAGGGGGGAATTGCCGTTTAACCTCCAGTTTTCTTTCCTGCAGGCGCTGCTGTTGTCATTTACTTTTTTCCACAGTTCTGTGCTTTGAAAAAAAAAAAAAAGCAGACGGGAAACAGTATACAGCCTGGATGGTTTGCTACAAAGCTTGGATGAGGTTGCACATCTGTCATAAAAGCTTACTCTGCCATTGTTTTCGCTACCGCTGCATTCCTTACATTCCAGCGACTGTGACTCCCTTTGACTCCCCAGAGGACGGAGGGAGGAGGGGACAGGACACTCCTCTGGACGCAGACTCTGAAGTTAATTGCAGGTCACAAAAAGGTGTATTTTGGCATCATTTGATGTGAAAATGTGACAGAAGATGCTCATCAAGGATTTAGATTTAAACAGCAAAAGTGGTTTCAAACTAGGGCTGTCCAAAAAAATCGATACCCCAAAGTATCGCGGTATTTGATTTCATCATACTAAATCGATATTCCCGCTTAATTAAGTGGATTAAAAATGTCCATTTATTTCCCTTAAATTCCCGTAATCACAAGGACCCTCGCTCCTGATGTCACAGTTGGCCTTGTTGGCTGGATTCTTGATCCTAAATCAGCCGCAAGTAAGAGCGAGCCACTGTGGTAGGGTGTTATTAAGATTAAGTGAAGTAAGGGAGTGCTGCTAGTAAGGAGACAGCATCAAAACAAAGACATTATTAGGGCCGGAGGACCGATGTCTCCTGGTGTAATTTTGGTTTAAATCTATCGAACATTTGTTATTACATTGACAAAAAGTATATCAGGATAATTCATTATATTGCGATAATTATCGTTATCGCTTAATCGTCCAGGCCTGGTATGATATCATATCTCATCTTATCACATCACAAACTGCAAAACTTTTTCCTGGTATTGAAAGTTAATGTTAAGAAGATATGACAAATATGAGGACAACAGCTTACAGTAGAAAATATTCCTGAACGTACGCTCTCTAAAAACAGTCTTAAAACAAACAACAGACCTGAATTGACATTTTTAGCATCACCTTGTTTGCATAGTATTAATCTTCACAAATAGTGTGTGAGATAGTCGTTTTAACAGGATGTAAAGAACGCCAAAGAATTAGCATTTAAACAGCACGATTGGGTATGTATGTATTCAAGCTCCTACCATGAATAACTGGAAGCTGTAGAGCTTGGCAGCAAACTTCAGCGGGCTATAAACACTTTAGTACGGGTTTTGAATAAAGAGTTTTATGTGCATAAAGTGGCCATTTCTCCGCCCTGTGGGTGTAGTAGCAGGAGGCCCCTGATAACTTACAAGACGACACTAAATTCTGGTCCTTTCTAACAGCGTTAAGACTCGGATCTCAACATGCCTCGGGGGCCGAGCCGCTGTGATAATTTGCCCTACCGCAGCAAAAAAAACTGGCTTTCTGTGACAAGTAGAAATTCCTTCAGGCTGCACAGTTTGCTGCACGGGAATGTGTCGGACTGAGCTGTTTAAGGAGCTGTGTATATCTGTTTGACCTCATTAGTACCGCGGGCCAGGGCTGCAGACTCCATGTGCCAAGTCGGTACTCTCTCCCTGCTACTTTATACACATGGCTGGAAGGAAGCCTGTTTCCTAGACTGAATTGGGGGGGGGGGGGGGGGGGGGGGGTAGGATGCGAATGAGCGGGACAGAGAGAGAAGAGTGTTTGTGTTTATTTGCACGAGGATTAACTTACACTGTTGGCATGTTGATAAGGGCAGCGCAGTTGTAAGATGAGAGGATTTGGATGATGGAGCAGAGAAAGTAAGCACCGAACGCCACACTCTCTCCACACAGCGTCCTGAATACATGCTGTCGGATTGTTCAGGTGAAGCATGCGGGTATAGAAAGAAAAACACTGTGCACAAGTGACGCTGGGCAATATGTCTCCTCTTCTATTTACTCAAACATTTCTCATGCTCAAGGAACAGAACATACCCCCTCGTATTCACCAGTCTCAAATACCACTGTACCAAATGACTAGCAGTGCAGGACTGTAACGTGCAATGACAAGAGGGCAGGACTCATCCTCCAGCGCTTGTAAAAAAAAAAGGAGTTCAGCGGAGAGAAGAGGGGAAAAAAAAAAAAGAGTTCTGTATTGGGAGCGTTTAGAAATGTCTCAATGCATTTCTGCTCATACGGTCACTGCATGACTTAACTGAAGGGGGCATATTCAGTGTTTGCCAGTCAGGTAGATACAGGTGGATGTAACAGAGAAGGCGGAATTGGTCCTGACAATCCAGAGGGAGGGAAAGTTGTGGTTGGCAAACAACACAGCAAAAAAGTTATTGCTTGTAAAAGGACCTGGAACCACATCAAAGACCTCCAATACAATATTGTGTCCAAAGCTGCATGGGGAGTTCTTTAATAGTTAAGTGATGCCGAGCGGAGGGCAAAATTATTCTCAATGCAATCACCATCAGCTGGTGTCGGCATGTGTTGGCTGAGTGGTTTTATACATATATAGTTTCCATTCTTCTTCTGAGGCCCCAGCTGCAGACTCAGGGCCACTTCACAGTAAACAAGGGTCCTATTAAACCCTAGGACCCAATTAAGTTCCTGGCATTCAGCCACAACCTTCCTCTAAATCAGAATTAAGAACAGAACAAGCAGATTAGCAAGATCTGGATTGTGGTCAGTCCAAAGCTTGATGCATATCCAATCCTTTTTTTTTTTTAATCTTCTGTCCTGTGGACCCTCAAGAAACTCTGCAGAAGATCAAACATACAAATCACGGAAGCATAGAAGCAGCGATTAGTTGTAGGCTGAATTTGAACTTGAGAATATTTCTTAACCTATTCCTGTCCGCTTCTTTCCGACCTCTTTTGACCAAATGGAAAATTGCAACGGTAATTTGGTGACAGGAGTTCACAGGCAGACGAGCAAGTGGTACAATGTGACCAAATCATAGTTAGTATTCTCCCATTTACAGCTTTGCCGGCTTAGCTCTTATTTAGCCGAGCGTCTTTTCAGGGTTGGTAAAGCTGTGGCTGGCACTGTACTCCCATCTGGGACCAACTGGCGCCAAGGCTTATCCTGCAGCATTCAGTCACAGATACAGAAAAAAAACACATGCTACCTTTCTCTACATGAGGTCTGGGTGTTGCACAGAACGGATGACAACACCCACAATGCAAGCTGGCACAGGAAGCGTCGTGAGAGAAGGTAGGAAAGGCCGCAGCAGAGAGAGAGTAGAAAGTAGAAACGAGAGTGTGGGGAGAGAAAGGAAGCTTAGCAAAGCAGCGCTCATTTGCCACGCCTAATCAGAATAACAATGGATGCTTTCAAGTTAGAATAATAGAGAGCCCATCACTCATCATAATGGCGAGAGGAACAGCCAGGCCCGGCTGAACTCGTACAGTCCACAGAAGGGACCAGGAGAGGCTCATGGAGTAGTCAGTGTTTGGATTTCAGAAGCGGCTGATAGAGGCGTGGATAGTTTAAAGAGCTTAAAGAAGTTGCACAGGAGCTGCATCAAAGTCAGGCACAGCTGCACCAGTGAGCGATCCAGAAGTCTTACCAAGTCATACAACACAATCGAGATTTTCCAAAAACCACCGCTTAAGACTGTGGCACTACAAAAAGACTGTATCATTATGGATGTAGTCGCAGTGACCTCACCAATTGGTCACTGAAGAGACGTTTTGAAGCCCAACGATGGCTGTCATCTTTTTGAAAATGCCGTCTCAACCTAACTTTGTGCCAAGTGCCAAAATGTAAAGAGAGTCAAGTAAAGGTTTTATACCAGCCTGAAAATGCAAAGATAGCCTAAACCTTAAAACGGAGAAAGCACGGAGAAAATTGAGCAGGCTTGTACACAGGGCTGCAAACAAATGCAAGATTAAAAACAGTCCCAGTTCTCTCTATTCATTTCTTCTGTGTTTAGGCTTGTGCTGAGATTATAAGCGCTTGTTGGTCTATCCCTCTTAACAGTTTCTTCTCCTTGAAATAAGCTGTCCTTCTCTTTCAGTCGCTTCAGGGTGACTGGTCGACTTACTGCATTACATGCAACGACTCGACTCATTCTACAATACCTGTCACACGCATCAGACTGCAACAGAAAAACTAGTCAGTAGAGCTGGACCAATATGGTATATTTGAGACCAATACTACAGTAGCCCATTAAGGGAATGTTTGAGCTGAAGATACAGGAACTGAAAATAAACGGGGCGGTAGAGTTTGGCCAAAAGTCTGTAGTTTTGTAACCATGTTTGGATAATTACCTAACACTAAAAACATGTTAATATCTTATTGAAAATGTCACTGTTATTTTCTTCAAATGGTAAAATGTAGTCGTCGGAGCCTTGATGTTCTTCAACTTTGTTATGGGAAGAAAATGGAGACTGCTTATGAAGTATGTGAAGAGCCATATTCATCTCAAAGGAAATTATGTTTGACCCAATTGACACAAGAATCTAAAAAGAAACTAAGCCTATAGAGGAAGTGAACAAAAGGCTCATTAAATAAAAAGGGGAGATAATAAAACAAAACAAAAAAGCTTCTTATTCCGGTCATGAACTGTACCACTTCTGTGGACAGCTTACAAAGTCGTTTTTGAACTGTGTGTATGAAAGCGTGTGTCAGGTAGGATTAATTCGAGACGAGCACCGGGAGAGCTGTAAACAGTGACCTTTTCTCTGTCGCTCCACAGAAAAGACTAAAAGGCACCATTCCCATATTTATGCCCGAGGAGTAAGCTTTAGCTCAGACAGTGAGGGCGAACAGAAGGGGGATGATTGCGCCTTCAGTTTTCTTTTCATTCCGCTCGTTTCATTAAAGTCTGTTTCTTTTTTTTCCCCAGCAGAAAATAAAAGGACGAGTGGAACGAGAGAACGGGGCGAGGGAGTTAGAAAAAGGGATATTAATGAAGGTAGAATGCAAACAGGAGAGCAGGAGAAGGGAGTGAGGATATAAAGGGAAGTTAATTGTTTGAGGAAGAAAGTTGTGCCGCTTCTTAGATGATGTTGCGTCGGGACAGGAGAAGGGAGCGAGAGGCCAAACACTCCCTTTGACCTCCGTCTAATTACTGCATACCTTGTGGTGAATAATAGCAATTCTGCAGAGACTGACTGAAGAGACAAGGACGGTGTGATGCCAGACGGCTGCCTAGTCCCCTTCGTACCTCCCTGTGGTTCAAAAAGCGGCGCAGCATGGCTCTGCTGCCCGGGGGCGGTGAGAACTTGTGGGGGGGGGGGAAGTGAGACGTGTGTTCTACATTCTCCCCTTTCTTCATCACCAGCTGCGAATTCACTCTTTCCCCGGCTTAAAACGCAGAGATGGGAGTTTTTTTAGAATTCAATAGAAATCTGGAGCGAGCACTGATCTCGCAGTAGCCCAGAGCGGGATGAGTTTTCAATCAACAGCCGAGTCTCTAAGTTCTGCCTTCTACTACAAACAACGAGAGCTGAATGTCTGACTCAACCGCGCTGGGAGGATGGAGTCAGAGAGGGCACATTTTGGATGACATATTTTCAGCGTCCGTGAAGCTCCTGAAGCATAAAATCAATGTTTAAAGAAACCAGGCACACAGGGGAGAAAATAACAGCCAACAGCCATGGGTTATTTAGAACAGAGCAAGTCCACAGCGCAGAAGATTCTTCTACATTTCACTCCGTTGGCAGGCGAAGCAAGGCAGCTACCTAACACAAAAGATCAAAAAATAAATAAATTAATGCAATCTGATTTCAAATAAAACATTGTTAGCTTCACCACAAGGCATAGCACTACGAGTACTTCAACATTCATATTCTATATGCTTGTAATTTGTCAATAGAAAAAGGTAATCCAGCTGCCTCTTGGTTAAATTCAATGTTGCAACCAAATTAGTTTTGAATAACTACAGCTAACGTTAGAGTCTTTTATCATACACATACAGGTTGTTTTTTTTCCTCTTTGCATCAAGTGGTGCATGCTTGATAAAAAAGTTAACCACAGTTTCCCTGCTCATCATATTCATCAATTTGGACTTTTGAGCAAAAGTCCAGTATTCAAAAAGACACACCATACTAACGTTATGAACATGCATTTAATAGACTATGTACAAGAAGAAGATACTTTTTGGTTAATAAAACAATAACTTGTATTCTTTCTGAAGGCCAGCAGGGGGCGACTCAACTGGTAGCAAAAATATGCGAGAATCAGAGCCAATATGAAGACCCTTCTAATCGTCTCAATTGCTGGTTTCAATGGATTATGATATTACATTTGTAAGTTACGATCTCGTTTTGTTTAAATGGACGATAACGATGAGTCTGTTTCGGGTCATGGCTTTCTGTGATGGACAAGTTGCAACTACAGCGACCTCCAGATCAGGATCGAGACGTATGCCTGATTTATATTTCTTCTATGCAGAAGCCTACGTATACAGCCCGATGTACAACCTCCTCAAAAATGTAACTAGGCGCGGAAATGATGTTGATACCAAGTCCATGGATTGGTCCACTGGGTAGCGACGTATTTCCTGCAAATTTGCTCATCTTGCAGCCTGTTGTTCAGGGATGCCGTCAGTACACTCAAGAGGAGTTAGTCACTTTTTTTTTTCAGTCCTCCCTCTGTGTTCACCATGCTTGTTTCTTTGGATTTTAAACAAGGTGGTGATGCCAAAACAAACAATCCAATCATAGCTTTCTGATCCTCGGTGTTGTCATCCTTGACGCATTGTTGACCCGCTACACTCTTTGCGGTTGTAAATGTGTCATTTCCGTCGTAACGCAAACGTCAAGGGCGCAGAGCAAATGGATATAGATTTAGATTTAGAATAAAAGGGTCCGACTGCTGTTAAAGTGTGCTACGTTTGAAAGATTAGCAGCACAACTGCCTGCCAAAAAATACAAAAGCTTCTCACTGAGACTCTGCCAAGTTTCAAAGCATTCTTTCCTCTGCAAGGAAAACAAACACTTGGACCAACATATTCTGAACTGTAGTTGACTGCCTGTGATTGAAATCCAAGTTTTTAACTGTTCTGTACTATTATTATTGATTTATTTGTAACTCATGCTGACTGTGGTAAAGTCAAAGACAATTATCTCAATCACAGACAAAAGAAAGTCTGACTTAACCCAACATAACCTTTAGGTCAGGATAACTCACACTAGATCACAACCTCAAAATAAATTGGGTCATGCATAACTGTAATGCAGATTAAAAACAAAAAAAGATCATTTTGATGACAACAAAACCCAAGACTGTTGAAATCCTCTAATATGTCCTTAACAAAAAGCAGCAGTTTTAGTTAGGATTGGTATTGGGCGGTTGTGGCTCAGTTTGTAGAGTCTGTCATCTCTAAACCGGAAGGTCAAGGCTTTGATCCACAGCTCAAGCATCCACATGTCCGATGTGTGCTTGGGCAAGACACTCAAACCTCAAGGCCAAATTCCACAAGATGCATGTTCGGTCAGTCTCAGCTCCAGCAGCTGAGAGGGCTCTGGAGCCCTCCGTAGCAGAAGAGCAAGGCTTTCAATTTTTGCCGGATGCCCGGAGCACGGCGCAACAATTTACCACAGAAAAGATCAAGCGGAACGGGAAGTCAGTCACAAAAACAACATTAAAGCATCTGGATTATTTTCAGAATAAAACACTCTGTTTTCACAGTTCAAAACGATGACCTTATGTGTGTTTGTTTTTGTGTTTTATTCCACATACATCGTATTATGTCGCGCCGTCAGGGGTGAATCTGTAAAATTACCGCCGGAATTCCTTTGTCTCTGCACTCCAGACGTCCAGCTTATGTACTCAGGTTTTCCATTCTAACACTTCTTCAATCAATCAGTCAAACGTTCAATATCACACACCTTCATTATTTTATCTGAAAGTTCTCGTCCCTACAGTAACATGTACGGTACCTGCCAATTTCACATGTTGTAACAAATATGTCAGTTCAACCGTGAACGTGTCTGTTTCCCCGAGCGTCACAATTAACGTTTTATCAAGCTGAAGCAAAACCTGTGTTGTTCTGAGCTTATCATGATGCACATTGAGTTTTAATTGGGGAATGACAAGCCAACGTAAATGTGCTTAAAGGCAATCATAAAAATAACCTTGAAGCTTTATCTAAAATCATCTTACTAACGGGGAACAAGACGAGGGTGACAGTTTAATCTTGTTTAATCGTGAAGGATAAAAGTTGAACTTTCTTTATTTTCAAGCTCAAGACTGTGACTCGTTTGTCAAACTGGTTGGATTATTGCTGCATCATTTGTCCTTTTGAGAAAAAGCTTTTAATTTGAAGATCAAATTCAGTTAGTGTGAAATCTTACGGTACTTAAAACATGAAAACCCATACATGAAGAGCGGGTTAAAAAACACTTTTTTTTTTGGATGATCCCTTGTGAAAGGAGGTAAATGCTGGTGCCCACAGCTGTGTCCTTCATCTGATGGGCCGAGAAAAACACAGCAAACAGCCGTGTTATGGTTGTCTATTGGATTAAAACCAGAGTGGTGTGAAAATCCAAATGCCAACCCTTCTACTCTCGCCGTCTGTCAACTCCTTTTCCCTTCCCTCCCTGTGCTTTCTCTGCATCCTTTGAGCATCAGGTGTGTTTGTCTCGCTCCCTCATGGCAGGGCTGTCTTTCAGAAGGTCCCTCTTCCTCTGGATGGCAGTTAGAAAAGGCATGAATAATGTCTGCGAGCACAGGGACGGACAGGCCCGAGTCGGTCTCTTCATCTCCCGAACCCATTTAAAAAGGTCCCCGTCTTTGTCCCCGGTGGAGAACAGTGATGAAACGAGTGCGAATGGGAAGACAGAGGAAAAACAAGAGTGAGAGACAGTGATGCACATGTGGAGAAAATAAAACTCCCGGGAGTGACGATGTGAGCGAGCTTAAAAGGAGCTGGAGGTGACCTCGCCGCAGGCAAAACTAACAGGGTGGAGAGGGGGGGGGGGGGGGGGGTTGCTAAAGGGAAGCTAAAGGCTAGTGCAAGACTTGACAGGAATCCAAAAACAAGTCATATGAATCCTCTGTGTGAGACAGCACTGAGAGACAAATGTGATCAGTTTATAGGCTGCTACAACATAAAGACAGTGGCAGCTTTTATTGAATAAACATGCTAATAATGTGTCTGTAGGATCTATACTGCCCGGCGGTAAATCAATGTCTTGTTTACACTCTTACTGCACAATCTTTATCTTGTCACAAAGTGCTGCTCTGTTAGCTCTGGAATACAATTGTTGCTTCTAATGATCAATAACACTGCATTTTCTGTCCCTCCCCTCTCGCTCTATACCTGTCTGCAACAGACAAAGTAACGTGTCGTCTTCATCAGAGGCTAAAGGGACTTGGGTACTACCAAACGTTGAATAAACGCATCGTTTTTTTTGGGTTGTTTTTGAGACCAAGACCAATTTCCAGTACTACAACACTAGTGGGAATTCACATTAGTCTGTGATTTCATAATAACAAATATTGCTGCTCTTAAACAAGAGTTGTTGTTCCTTGTCAGGGTAACAAAGCACAACATGAAGTCTTATCTTTCTAGTACCTCTCACAAGGGAAGTTGTGTAAGTAGTCAGGGTTTTTGTCATTTGTCAATTGTAGAAAAGATTAGCTAAAAAAAAAAAAAATCAATCTTGGGGCAACCCTGATCCACTAAGAAGCACACATATTGAGTTGGACACCAAATGCAAAAATACACTCATCCATGTAGAATAAAAAGCGATAAGATAGTCTGAGCCCTGCCAAGAGATTGGGAAAGAAGAACAGACCAGCCAACCGCAGCTCTCAGAAACACTTTAATCGCTCGGTATTGATTGTTCCCCCGGTTTTTCGATGAATCAGCAACAACTTGTGTGGGCTGAGGAGTTTGCTTAATATTCCCTTCTCTCTCCGTGAGCAGGTCAGCCAATTTCACCCTCCCCAATGCATTCGCTCCAAAATATCCCATTTAGATCTCATTTATATTCATACCACTGGCAGCTGAGGTTGTGGGAATATTAACCGTTCCCGACATGAAATATGAAATCATACAATATCTCCCTTTTTTTTTCGTAAAATCTTATGGTATCCAAGGGGGGGTTGCACCTATCAAATCATGCAAGCTGCACTTCAGTGAACCACAGACACTCTGTGACTCATTACATCTTCACAAACATGATGTTTACTTTGGCTGCAGCGTTTACCTACAGGGCTGCTCGGTCTGTCTATTAGTTCTCGATAAAGAAGAGGCCGGACTCGTGCTCAAGGCCGGACTGCACACACCGAAAAACTTCTAGATGACAACACTGATTTGTCGAACAGACGGGAAGATTCATCTTATCTTTTGGACAAGGGCGGTGTCATCCAGACAACAAAAAGACATCACAGGTAGACATTCTTGACGAATGAGCATCCCTGTAGGAAAGATGACACATCCCTGGTGTCACTCAATGTAAAGCTGTTTATACATACAGGACCCTGTAAATACATCATCTACTATCTGCTGCAAGAGATACAATACAAACACACTGACAGCTTAAGTGCCAGTGACAAATAGCATAAACTGGAAGGTAAATAAATGAGTAACATTGGCTTTGTATTCCATTTATGCAAAATTACAGTCCGACTATGCAAAGAGAGATTCAGTGGTCGAAATGCCAAATAATCCTTCAATCGTCAAGCCATGCAAGGTCTTTCTCTCGCCAACATCCACACAGGTAAACTCACAAACTGGTGAATGTTATTGTTTTTCAAACAGTGTGTGGCTGTACTTGATGTTGGGGTATTCAACATTCTTGTAAACCCCCACACACACACACTTTCATTTAGCTCACCAAGAAAGCCTGATTAAATAGTTCAAAGTTATTTTGAGTGAAATATGTTGGGCCATCTGGAGTGATTTTTTACATAACAAGATGTAACACCTGTTTAGAATCACAAGATCTGGCTGCTGCTGAAACAATTAGTTCATGCACAGATTAGTCGAACAACAACAAGAACAGAAACTTTTGGTTGAGTTTGAAGAGAGGCTTATAGAAATGGATATTTATAAAAAAAGTTTAAATCTCTAACATAAACCTGTGTAGATACATAAAGGACACAAACATAAAGAGCTTATTTGTAGGACAGAGAGAAACAGACTCCAGTACAGATACTGAATGTACACACTGGAACTGGTTCATCTATAATTCATGATAATGAAAAGGTAAAGGGCTCATTGTTATTCCCAGTCTCTTTAAGCTCCAGACAGCATTCAGTTGTAGACGTTGGATAATGGAGAAGGTCATAAAGATTTCTTCAACCCGTCGTGGAAGCTCTTTATTTCCAACAGAGGCGTCTTCACTCAGCCTCTCATACATTCAGTGTGATTGTAAAGATAACTAATGATAATTCAATGCCGAAGAGACGCACAAACAAACCAACATAGTCTGAAACGTATCCACCTGCATAACACCACACACAACACCAGCCCAGTCTCCTATAAATGATGCTCATATACAACTACTTTGCAACACTAGGTCTGTTTGAGAGAAACGTTACGCACAAGATTTTACATTTCCGAACAATACAATGCAAAAGCAATGTTTTGAATAAAGTTTCTCGCAAGTTGCACAAATGTTGATATTGCACAAGCCAGTTCAATGTTTAGAGGACCAGCAGCTTAAATGAGTTCCCTCCAGAGGTGTGGGCTCAGCCTTAGAGAAAGGGGGAGGAGCTTGGACATTTGTAGGGAGCCAATAAAAGGAGCCAGTTGATGTGGTTCAGGCATCTGATTAGGATGCCCACTGGACACTTCCATTTGGAGGTTTTCCCCCGAGCTCGCTGCAGTGATTATATATCCCACATGGCCTGGGATCACCTCAGAATCCCTCAGGAGGAGCTGGAAAACGTTGCCGGAGAGAGGGTAGTCCGGGTTGACTAACTTGGCTGTAGCCACCGCGACCCGACCTCCGATAAGCGGAAGAAAAATGGATGGTTTAACCAAAGCGCTTCTGTTGCCTGAACCCAACAGACCAGAATGTGGACGTGAATCCAAGACCTTGGTGCGAGAAGTCCTGCACTTCAGCAAATCCAGTGGGCCACATGAATGCAGTGTGTCATTCACTCCTGTAAATGTTTGCCTGTGAACGTAACCCAGGTAGCAATTACTCTGTCACCATAACATCATTAGGAAAAGCAGTTAAGGAATATACAAAACATAGGAGACAAGGTTGACGACGCACACCCAAAAAAAGTTTGCAGCTTTCCTATTTCGCAGTTGTCTGCATACTTACACTTGTCACAACAGATGGCTGATGTTGACAAGGAGCGAAGGGTAGGCCTATGTGTATGTGTGTGTGCCTTATCATTACCTGTCCCTAGAGGTGAGCCTGGCAGTCAGACAGTGTAACAGAAGCGGTGTCAACAGGATCTCTCCACCAAACCTCTGTCAGGCATGATTGGACAGCATGTGGTAAGTGCTGCTGCGGCCCTTGGGACACACTCACGCGCACACACACACACACGCACTAGCAGCTCTTGAACGTGCATGTGCGAGTCTGTTTTTCTGCGTCACACTCTCTGTGTCACACTTGCTGGTGCAACTTAACACTCTCAGCGGGACCCTGACAAGAAGACAGATGGGTCTGACTGTACGGAGAATCATTAGCGCCGCTCCCACGCAACAGTGTGTGTGCGTCTGACTCAACACAACTTTCTCAGGGATAGCCCCCGTCCCATCGTTCAAACCCCCGACAGACCGGTGACCAGTCCAGACTCATCATCACTCACATCACTCATTCCATTACTTCAGGCACGCGCCATTGACTGAGGAGTGTCATGACTTACTGGTTTCCCCTTGAGCTGTACTGGAATGCTAGAGCAGTCCTGTTTTTTATGAACCGCTCCTGTGTTGTAGGGAAAAACAACTTTATCTTTGTGCCCAAAAAGGCTGACCTTAACTTTCTATAGTTTGAGCTTACTCACGCTGATGACTTCATCCTACATATTTGCTCTAATGCAGGTATGGGCAGTATAAATATGGGATATCATCTGTTTTAGTTGCAAATGAATAAGACAGAAACACAGATTGAGAATGTAAATATGTTTAGATTAATACAAAATTCAGTCAAATCAGAGCGACAACAGAGAGCACAATCTCCTTTCACAAACATAGTGAGAGTTATTTTTCCATGACTGTGTTGGTATAGTCGCTGCACAGGAGTCCTACTGAAATGGCAACGGCGCTTGTGTACACAAGTGGGACAGGTGCTGGATACAAAGATCACAGTAATATGAGCAAAACCAGAGAGGTGGAATCACAGCTCCGTTATTAGATTTAGGTATAGATTTAGGCTTTAGTGGCCATGTTTCGACCCAATCCTCCGGCAAACAACTGAGGCGGACCAATTTTGAGTAAATGTCAACAATAAAGCCTGTCTAAATGTTATATATGTGCTGGGGACTTCTATATTGTTTTTGCAGAGAGATCCGTGCCACTTAGCAAAAAAAACTCTGTCAACTTTAGAGCAGAAAGTTTTTTGTAAGAGAGCAGAAGTCTAGCAATTACTGGAGGCTCAGGTGAGGCTCCTACTAAAACATGTAACTTTCATATAGCTGGTTATATATGTCCTGAGATTTTTGTCACCCTGCACCCAAAATGTGCACAAGAGATCTGACATTTGTCTGCTTTGATAAAGAAAGGTGACAAAGTAAAGATGCAACAGTAAGAGTATTACTGTTGTGTGACATAGACCAGGGGTTCTCAAACTGTTTTGGCTTGTGTACCCCCTTTCAGAATTTCTTTCAGCCAAGTGCCCCCTTGTCCGGCAAAGAACATTTTTCAGGAAATAATTTAGGAAAAGAACATGAATAAATCGATGTTTATGTGGTCTTCATACATTCATATATAATGAAAGCTACAGTATATCATAAATGAATATCCTCAAGTTGGAAACAGTGCCCTATTTGATGTTGCATAGAGAACATATGTTGTTAATTCATTTGTCTTTAATCAGTGTATGGATTTTTCTAGAAATCATTATATTGGTTTGTTGTGGTGCAACTTTTTTTTTTTTTTGACATTTGTCATGTAGCCTTTGCAGTACTCCCACGTACCCCTAGGGGTACACATACCCCCATTTGAGAAACACTGACATCGACGATACATGGGCGGGCCACCCAAGTATATTTCTCGACCTTTTTCCAATCACTGCACGAGCGCGAGTGATAGAGAGAGAGAGAGAGAGAGAGAGAGAGAGAGACGCACGCCCAAGAGAGTGAGAGATAAAGAGAAAATAAGAGTTAGAAGTGTGCTGACATACATCCCTCAAGTAAATGCAAAGAATACGGTGTAACATCTCGTCTGATTTTAAAACTGCATCTGCTTTGTTTTGATATTTTCTGCAGCTGCAGCGGCCGTTGTGATGCTACTCATACATGTACGCGTCATCGTCGAACAGTCTGTGTGCGGATTCCCAAACTCAATTCAGCTGATGAAGTTCACGTTTTATGTCTGAGAGCTCCAGAGTGCTACAGCACAGGAACTCAGTCTGGACATCTAAAATATTTATGCAAGTTTAAGGACGTTTTTCTTTTTTTTTCAACTTTTAGAATCTAACATTTCTCAGTAGATAGATTTCAAATGAAGGATCGATTCACTTGAAAGAACTTGTAATAACATGAATTAATTAACGATGTTTAAAATGTCAAGGCATTCTCTCTGATATTTAGGATTGTGGACAAACACAGCAGCAGCACAATCCCTCGAGCCTCGCATTAAAACAACCTTTTAAACCTAGAAAGCCGCTGCCATGCTTGCTGCTATTCCGGCCTTGCTGAAGCTCCCTGCGCTCGTGCTGCTGTAATGACTTTCCCCAACACCGGCTAACGCTAAGTGGGCACCCGGCGAGCGGGCTGATTGCCTTGGGCTGACCTGGAAACGTCTGCACCCCCAACAGCACTCAGACCCGGCGCGCGGTTCACGGCGGCGCTGAAGTACAACGACGCTAAGAGCTTCTCACTGTAGCGGCACTGAAAGATGCAGTGACAGCCTCCATAGCTGGCTGCATTAATCCCTCACTGGACATGAACTTGGCCATTTCAGCGTGTGTGTGGGGGGGAGAGATGGAGGAAAAGGAACAGGGGAAACATTGTAGAGTTAATTCATCTTGATGCTTTGGCAGCATTATTTATGAATTACAGAGACAGCGACAGCATGTAAATTTACCTTCAATGCAGATTATCTAAAAGGTATGACTGGATGAAGACAGATTGAATTTGTAACATTTTATCATTCTGCAGACAGCTGTACTGCAACTCATATCAGTCACATACTTCCCTGCATGCTTTGTGGGCACCTGGAGGATTTTTAAAAAAAAATATCCGCTATGCAGCAGATAAGGGTGGAATCATCGCCGGCTGCCAGCAGATTATCGCTCTTCGCTCAGAGTAAACAAGTTGGCGGCACAACAGCGCAGGGGTCCCTATAACACCTTCATTACAATCAACCTGTTGATCTCAACACCGGGGTGTTAAACTGTGTAAATAAACAGCGAGAGTAGACTATATTTTGAAAGTAGCCAACTGGAAATAAGGTTAAAGCCATTCCTCCCAAACACACGGATATACTCTGCCTCCGTTACAGAACAGAAAGAGTCCATCAGGAAGTTTCCGGGGGAAAGGAGCAGCACATTGAAAGCTTGATCAAACAACCTTTTTTTCCCCATACTTGTGCAACTAGCTTGCTAGCGTTATCGTGTGGATGACTCCAGTCGTGTGCAATGTGTTCAAGGCAGAGTGGTGCTAACGGGTAGGCAGGTAGGCAAGTGAAGTATGCAGGCAGGCACAACCACAACAACATATTTATTACATGACTTTTTATACTCCTCAGCTAGTTAGCGACAACTCAAACTGTGGATTTTAACAGCACTACAAACCAAGAGACTGAATCTGTCTTCCTATTCGCACAGCGGATCTCGTCAACACGCACTATCAAAATGCTTCATTCTTTTCACTGAGATTCTGCACAAAACCCTCGCGGCAGTACATTTAATTTAAACCATCTTGATTCATTTTTCATCGTTCCTTGGATCACATGCAGCCCAAACTGTTGGGGGGGGGCGATTCGAACAGATCATGGATCAACTGCACCGGCAGGTAGACCATCAAAGAGACCACCAAATGAAATCATCAGATGGAAATATAACACGCCCAAAATAGCCTTCGACCTCTCACACGTAAAAAATAAGACTTTTAAAGGCACTTTATGACCGTAAATGGCAAGAATCTAAATTAAGACGTCTTAAGGATCCACAAGGACCAAGTGGCAAACCTGAAAAAAGCCCAAAATGGCTACAATAAAGATCCAATGGATATTACAGTGTATCCCTACAAAAACAGCCATAATGCACTCAAATGTAATGTTTAAAGTGAGTATAGTAGAACTCTGGGAGAGTCTAAAACACCTGCTTTGACAGCCATTGTCTTTGCAGCCGTCTGTCGGGGCAGCAGCAGCATCAGGGCTTGCGACTCTAAAAAGCTTAACAAGCTGATTAGGAGGGCTGGCTCTGTGCTGGGGACTCGCTGTGGAGCCCCTGGAGGTGGTGATGGGGAGAAGGATGATACAGAAACTGTTGAACATTATGGACAATAACATGCATCCCTTACACAATCTCGTGTGTGAACAAAAGAGTGTTTTTAGTGGGAGGCTACGGAAGCTAAGCTGCAAAAAGGACAGATTTAAAAATACTTTTTTACCTACTGCAATTGCACTTTATAACGACTCCCCTTTAAGTAAGGACAGAAGACATTTAAACTTTTGTATGGGTGGGATATGTATGTGTTGTGTTGTGTTGTGTGTTTGTATGTATGCTGGCTGCTGGAACACCTAAATTTCCCTGCTGGGATGAATAAAGTATATCTTATCTTATCTTATTTTCTTGCATCATATCTAAATGGGCCACATTAACCACTGGAGGTAGTCTCAAACCTATCCTTACATTACCTGGAGTTTCTTGCTCTAACGAGAATTCACTGTGTCACTAGGAATTTAATTTTGCCCTATGTTCTCTTATAAGCCCATCAGTATTTAGTGGAGACATTAATTATGTCCTAAAGGGCTGCCGTATCATTGGTGGCAATCTAATCTAACCAGATCTAATCTAATCCTCACCTCAGAGACTAATAAAACACCTGATGTTGTGTGCGTGCAAGTGTGGGAGAAAGCCAGAAGACTTCTATCATTTTTAAATGCTGCCAGGTGAAAATCTGGTTCACGGTCCCTTTAATAGGAACAAAAGCATGAATGGTGAGCTAGATTTTTAAATCATGGACAAGATGTTTTTTTATCAAGGTTGGCAACCTGGACAAAAGTTCTGCAAAAAGAAAGAGAAAGCACTTTAATATTCTGTGGGGCGGCAGACCAGTGCCAAAGAGAACTTGATGTATTATTCAAAAAGGCCATGATCAAACTTTGGAGGTCGACCGTGCATGTAAACCAGTCAGTGAGTTTAATCAAACCTTCACCTCAACTCAAATACAGTTTTGCCGTTCATGTATTTAAAAAGAGTACGACCCTGTAATTATCACTGGATGTTGTTTTATGCCTTTTATACATTTGTGCTTGTGATTGGAAACATTTTCCAAGCACACCCAGCACTTGGTGGGGATATGACATATTTCCGCTTACAGTCATACACTCCAGCTGTCCTCACAATACAACATATTTATCTACATCTAAAAAACCCCATGGGGAAGCCATTTGTCAAACTGATCACCACACAAAGGAGAAAAGCTCGGCTGATAACACAAGGTCAGATATAGTAGAGTAGCTACTAAGGATGTCAAAGATACTTTTATACCCTTTCAACACGACATGTTTTAAAACGGTACAATCTCCATTTTTGTAATGATCGACAGTATCTAAATGTACCGAAGCTTTAAGAGACAGAAGATCTTTAGAGATGTTTAACCCAAAGCTGCTGCAAGCAAGAGAAAGCAGCGGTGGTCCATTCAGATTCACAGGTCAGCAAATTACAAACAAGACAAAGCAGAGGATGTGAAAACTGGCTAAATTGCACAAATACTGCACATTGGCAAAATGTCAGTACCAAATCTATAGCCCTGGGTGTACTTGCTTTTAACTGCATGAAAGCAGGACATCAGCCTTGTGTAGCCTGCGTCGGTTTGGAGTGTTGGTTGTGCACGCTACATGTCCATGAGGTGCAATATGCATATAACCACTAGGAGCAGTGTGGGGTTGTATGGTGATGAGATCGGACACTAAAGAGACACCAGAGGGCTGCTACAAAAATGGCAGAAACGTTTGAAGAAAAGTGAATAGATTAAGTCTGCAACTATGTCATGTTTGTTTACATTACACCAATGCATATCCGGCATGGCGCAGCTGGTTGTCTAAGCGTATGTGCATGGTTCAAAAGCAAGAATATTTGAGCCTTATGGTGCCACCATAAGCTGACTAGCACTCAACCAAAAATCTGTCATTATAGTGAATGGCTCTGTTGCTTTTTTTTTTTTTGCTCATTTCCGCGCTGCCTTTTTAATGCCATGTCCTCCTGTCCTGCACCTAAGATCCCCCTCGGCCTCCGTCTGACAGGGATAGTCTCCGGCTGTGAGGTGCAGGTGTGAACAGGTAAGTCGGGCAGATTTCAGCAGGCAGCCTGTCTGTGAGATTCTGTAGGCATGAACATGTGAACACAGCTTCACGACCCTCCCTCAGGGAAAAAACTATTAAAACAGACTATCAGATGAGTGAATGTGCTGCAGCTCAGAAGTGAAAAAATATCTCTTTGGCAGCAGAGCAGTGCAAAGAAAGAGTGTTTTCCCTCCGTAATATTTATTTAATGCACATATCAGCCATTTAAAAAATAACTCGACGGTGTAAACAAGCGGCTGAGCAAACATGAGCAGAGCGATGGGAGAATATCAATCACTTGAGCAATCACTTGAGGATATAAATATTTCATGGCAGGAAAAAAAAAAAGTAACACATTAGTTTGATATAGGCTTGGCTGCCTTTTTGGAATAAATCCCTGGTGTGATAGCGAACGCACACACATCACACACCGTCACACAGGCTGAGACTTTGATCCAAAGCCTCTTACGGGCTGATTTTTCACCCCAAAATGAGAGGCCACAGATCCTCCTATCTGAGCTCACAATGCAAAGACACCCAGCGTCATTAGCCACAAGGATCAGAGACACAGACGGTCAGAGAAGTGTGTGTAACTCTTGTCTACTCCACAGAGATGACAAGAGGTCATTTAGAGTTGGTGCAAGCAAAGCTCATTTATAAGTGTGTCTAAAACACGAGGGTCAAGGTTGTCCAAACAACAACAATTGGAGGGAAAAATGTTGGCTCCTTTTGCATTTAGTGAAGCTACAAAAAAAAAAAATCCAATACTTAATATTTCTAAGGGCGACGGTTGCTCCGTCTGTGGCGTTCAATGACTGTGACCTTATCAAACTTTATGGTAATTTTCATTTCTCTTGACACCTCTGTAATGTTGAAATAGGAACCCCGGGGGGTTTGCTTAAACACAATCCTTTCCCGATCCAATTTAGTCCACTTAACGCAGCACAAGTTGGGTAATAAATATTCCATACTTTGCAAAAAGAAAAGAAAAATTATTCAAAGGTTAGATGAGGACTATAAAGCAATTTTCTCCCCTTGAAGACAGTACACACACTAAACCAGACATCATCACAGATATTCAAATACATCCAGGGCTGCAAATAAATCAGAGTAAATCAGCAATTTAAACAAATTGAAAGGCCAAACTTCCATATTTTTGCATTGTAGTTCTAAAAAAAATGACTTTTTATTAACGTAATGGTCAGTTAACTTTATGGAAAATCACTATGTATGCCAAACTGTTTCTGCTCTAAATACATCAAATAGAAAACATGTAAAATGTCATTACAATGATTACATATAGACGATATTTGCTTTCTATGTTGAGCTTCTTCTGTGCATGCTAAACAGTCTTGGCTGAAGTCCACTTCAAAGTCTGACAATGTAATGTAATCTTATATAATCTTATCCAATATCAAATTTAATCCAGTGTTTATGTCAGTGGTATAAAACCTGGGATGTGTGATATCCTCTTATCCTGATCTAATACTAATGCAGAGAATACTACATACACATAATATAATAGATCCGTTGTTATTAGTTGTGTAGCCTACACGACTGAAGCCACACTTGTGTGTACTTCACATTACATTACATGCGATATTGGATTGCGTTATGTCTGATTACCCCAAATGTAACACACCCCCTAAAAAAAAAAGATGGATCAAACACAGCAACAGGACCCTGCAAACACAACCGAAACACCTTTTTTTTTACAACAACGCCTGAAGAAATGTTGCAAATTTAAGGGCAACAGACGCCGCGAAACAACAACAAAACACAAGAAAAAGTTAATTTTCTTAACGTGGTTTGCTCGTAGCACCGAGTAGAGGGGGTAAGGTATCAGTTTTCGAAGACAATAGCACTGCTGTCAAAACAAAAGAGCGTGTCAAAAAGCCAACTAGCGGTTTTCGAGAAGGGGGGGAAGAAAAAAAAACTGCGAAATGCGGTAAAGTTGGTGTAAAAAGCTGAAAGACCTCACCTTGTTTGACACACTTGAGTCGGACGGGGTCTTTGCTGTGTTTGACCACAGCATGGACGTCCCTGGTGGTGAGTCCAGCCACAGGGGTGTCATTGACTTCCAGCAGGAGTTCATCCTGGAAGAGTTTGCCGCTGTGGCAGAGCGCTCTGCCCGGGAGAAGCTCGCCGATAACCGGGAACTGTCCATTCTCTGCGCCGCCCTTCAACTCCAGCCCCAGCTCCCCCTCCTCATTCCTGCAAAGGACACTCTCATGGACTTTGTTAGTCCAGTGGTTCTTCCTCTTCTTCAGGCTTTTGGACATGGCTCCAACAAGGGGTGGGGGGGGAATTACATGAGTGCGGCCGTGGAAGAAGTTTTACCGCTCTTCAAAGTCCCCCAGTGTCACCGAAACACTGTAGCGTGCCCACTTTCAATAGCAAACGTTACTTGTATCCATATGAGCGCACAGCAGCTGGATCATCAGTCTGCCTTGGCGTTAACTGAGAGCTGCTCAACTTGTGGTGCCTTCAGGTGCTGTCTCAAAAGTCGGCGCTGGTAGTTTCACACGGACGAAAACGACGAAAACGAAATGTGCTGACATTGGAAAATTATTTTGGTAGACGAAGTATGGGAGCATTTGATAACTAACAATCATGATAAATTATATATATTAAAGACAAATAACGTCATGAAATCAGGATGTAACCGCACCTGGTGGCACATATTTTTTTTCTTATTGTCCTTGCAAGTCCACATAAATATCATCAAATACATTTGAGTGTCATAAAAACAACTTATTTGATAAATTAATTACTTAAAATGACAATTTCTCAGTAATACATCAAGACAAATCAACTACACTCACCTGCAGACATTTCATCATCGTGGGAGATTCATTTTGTTAGTTGTTTTTTTTAATGTGTCCATTAGCCTGAAATATATAGATCCATAAATGCACCTAATGAGATCAAAAACAGCCTTATAAGTCAATTAATCTATACAAATGTAAGTAATGATTCAATCCATCACATGTGCTTCAATGGACATTGTTTTTATAAACTATTTTTCTTTCATACAGCACTTAAAAAAAAAAGTGTCTGAAGTGTCAAATTTATTTCAATGCATCGCAAAGATGTGTTTACAACTTCCAAACTTCTGAGTTCACACGTTTACGAGAGGGTACCTGAAGGCAGCATCTTGCTCCAACCAACCCAAGTGACCCGGATGTGAAGGCTGAAGAAGGAGGAGGAGAAGGAGGAGGAGAAGGAGGAGAGAGGCAAGGCTTTTCCCAAATCCAGCTTTCCATGGAAAAAAAAAAAAAGGAAAAGAGGAAAGAGAGAATGAGAGGCAGAGAAGCGGTATTTCCACTGGCCTGGCAGCAGAACAGCAATAATTTATTTCTTCATACCACAAGTATGTCTTTTCTTCTTGACAGCCTCTTACAGACACTTCAAATGCTCAAGTTTTTAAAAGAATTTAGAACTATTTACCAGCAACCATTAATTCGACCATAAGAATTAGCTTAGCTTGTATTAGCTGAAACCTTTGAAAAACATCCCTTAAGGCTTTTTTTCCCGGCCGAATCGTCTTTCCTTTCCCCTTGAAAGTTGAACTTCATCAATAACACAACATTTCTAATTGGACAAGGACCTACCGAGGCCACCTCTTTGTTGCCAGAGATGTCTCAAAAACATGTTTTCATTACATTTTCAAACATCTACCCTCAGGGGAACTGTGAAGCAAAAGATTTCCTTGAAACCCTCAGGTCTTTGGTGAGTGAAGCTTTTGTGTTTTGTGAAACACTTTCAAGGACATGCGAGTATTAGTCAGCTGTATTTTTAAAAAAATCATTAATGATATTCAGATTTCCAACCCATTTTGTTCCCTTACACACACTGTCAGTTTGCTGATATTTTGCTAGAAGAATCAGGCCCTTAAAGGAAAAAAAAATCCCCATGTGTTTATCTCAAAGTGGTGTAGAGGGACATAAAAGTAAACAGAGAATTGACTGAGTCTAATCCGTCTTCAAACAAATGTGTGTTCTGGGTATTTTCTTTCACCAGGGTCGACGTCTGAAAAAAGGTCCAATCTGCTTTGTGAAGCCTCCTCTACCATGTCATCCCACTCGGTTACAGAGCTCATTTCCAGTAATGATAGTTTTTCATCATCACGGTGTAGATATACAGCGATAATAGCAATGCAACTTTGCAGACTTATCTGTCTTAGGGAGTTAATCCTTTTTTGAGCCTGAAAGTCATGTTTTCTCACAACAAATGAAAGTTCCCAGTAATAGGTTGAGATAAGTGCACTTGTTTCCCACACAAAGAGATGTCTTTTGTAATTCATTTTGCCTTTGTTCAAAAGATTTTGTTCAAACTTGAGAAAGCAGTGCAGTCGCAAGGATTTCAAAACATCACCACAAACCTGTAAGGATTTATCGGATAATAAAGGGCCCACATGCTGTTGTTGGAAACCAATTGGTCCTCTATAAAGCTGGATATCAACTCTCAATACATGGTCCATTCAGACTGAGGATACAGCAGTGGCTCCCCACCTTGAGTGTGGTTAATAAAAACTTCTTGCGTCACACAAATCTTAAGATTTTAAGCATCGTTGAAGTTGTGACAGTAGTTTGGCACTCAACAACTCAAGGTCAGTTTCCTACAATCGAAAGCTTTCATCCACATCTCCAGTCTTTCATCTACCTGGCAAACTGCTAGAATAAAACTGGTTATATAAACAAGTGAAAGATGAAACAGCTTAAAAGAATTGGGCAGCCGGCGAGTTGGGGAAATGTTGAAAATGTTCAATTTAAGCTTTTGAGATTTGTTCTGTCCTTTGTCAAATAACAGATTGCCTCTTCTCTTCTGGACCAGTTACCGTATTGGTAAGTGAAATTCATCTGAAAAAGTGGGATTGTCTTATTTTCGAGGTTTATTTCACAATGTCAGGCCAATTCACAATCGTCAATGGTGCCACTTATCTGTAGAGCGAGTTTATCCCTCATGACTGAGACATGCTGTCACTCACAGCTACACTGTGGTTTCAAAGATAACATTGTTTTTCTATATTTGGATAATGTAGGGTTAGCTGCATCCCTTACTATTCTCCGGGTCTTATTATATTTCTACTGTATGTAGCATTTTATTTCTCACCCAATAACAACTTTAACTCTCGCAGAACTTGATGAAGTCTGTATTTCAAAATATCACATTTCTTTAGGGATATTCAGTAGACTGTGCTATCTCCCCAGCTCATTAAAACACCCAAATTCAGACAAAAATACATAAAAGATGCCTCAGTGTCCTTATTTCTACTTGGTGCCCTTCTGTTGCAGATATACATAAATGCTTGAGTGTATTGTGAGAGTTTTAGATACCTCAAAACAAGAAAAGAATAAGCAGTTATCAAAGAGTCAGAGTTGTAATATTAAAAGAAGATACGTCTCTGTGTTGAAATCAAATTTCTCCTCAATAACAGTTTTTGCCGTCCTTCAGTGCGGACAACAACAAAGCGTCAGACAATGCTTTGTTTCTCCTCCGTGGGATTTGGAAAATGCGCCCCGGCATTCCAGAGGTGGGAGCACTGTCGACTCGGGAGTGAAAATTAAAAAGTGAAAAAAAAAAAAGGAGAAAAAAGGGAGGGAGTATTTTAACAAGGGCAGGAACTCTGGAGGCAGTGTTTGAAGAGGGAGAGGAATGCTCTGCGCGTGGCAGAAGAAGTGCCGGGGAGGAGAGGAGAACAGCAGCAGCAGTGGAGCAGGGAATGAAAGGACTGGAAAAAACAGAGTGGGATTAAAGTGGGTGAGATATGCCGGGTGGGCTCAGGCCTGGTACAAAGAGATAAAAAAAAAGCACGGGTTGATGAGAATAAAGCTATGAAACATGCAGGGGTATGTCCAGCGGGTGGGACTGGGGGTTGGCATGCCCCCCCCCCCCCTCCCACTGAAATTTCAAAATAGCTACTCCAGGTGCCTTTCCATACTTCCAAACTTAACAGTTAGAGATGGGGCTTATAGGGCTGTGTTGCAACAACTGACTTTATACTATTATGGACGGAGGATCTCTGTCTCTCTTCATTTTCATTGTACAAAAGTGAAGCTAAACTTCCTCCTCGACTGGTGACTGCAGATGCTACCAGCATGCTACGTTATATAGATCAGAAAACCTGCCTCCTCCATGTTTAAAGCTTAAAATGGGTCGAACAAAAAAATCGAAGTAATCTAACCATTAAGTAACCCCTAAGTAACCATTAAGTAACCACTAAGTTACCACTAAGTAACCATTAAGTAACCACCATGTAACCATTAAGTAACCACTAAGTTACCATTAAGTAACTACTAAGTAACCACTAAATAACTACTAAGTAACCATTAAATAACTACTAAGTAACCATTAAATAACTACTAAGTAACCATTAAGTAACCACTAAATAACTTCTAAGCAACCATTAAGTAACCACTAAATAACTTCTAAGCAACCATTAAGTAACCACTAAATAACTACTAAGTAACCACTAAATAACTACTAAGTAACCATTAAATAACTACTAAGTAACCATTAAATAACTACTAAGTAACCATTAAGTAACCACTAAATAACTTCTAAGCAACCATTAAGTAACCACTAAATAACTTCTAAGCAACCATTAAGTAACCACTAAATAACTACTAAGTAACCATTAAGTAACCACTAAATAACTTCTAAGCAACCATTAAGTAACCACTAAATAACTACTAAGTAACCATTAAGTAACCACTAAATAACTTCTAAGCAACCATTAAGTAACCACTAAATAACTACTAAGTAACCATTAAGTAACCACTAAATAACTTCTAAGCAACCATTAAGTAACCACTAAATAACTACTAAGTAACCATTAAGTAACCACTAAATAACTTCTAAGCAACCATTAAGTAACCACTAAATAACTTCTAAGCAACCATTAAGTAACCACTAAATAACTACTAAGTAACCATTAAGTAACCACTAAATAACTACTAAGTAACCATTAAGTAACCACTAAATAACTTCTAAGCAACCATTAAGTAACCACTAAATAACTACTAAGTAACCATTAAGTAACCACTAAATAACTTCTAAGCAACCATTAAGTAAAGACTAATTAACCATTAAGTAACCACTAATTAACCACTACATAACTACTAAGTAACCACTAAGTAACCACTAAATAACTACTAAGCAACCATTAAGTAACCATTACCGTATTGGTCCGAATATAAGACGACCCTGATTATAAGACGACCCCCGTTTTTCAACACTCACATTTAGAAAAAATGATTTGCAGACCAGATCTTGTTTTTATAAAGAACTTTTTTTAAAGAACTTCATTTTATTTGAAAATAACAATATTAAAAACACATTGAATTAAACACCTGTTGTATTAATAATTATAATAATAATTAACATACCGTATTTATCGGTATAGACCTACGGCACTTTTCAAAACAAAGTGTTTCACAAGGGCGAACTATGTACAGTATGATTCAAAATTAAAATCGATTAACAATCAAGCAATATTATCAACATGTTTTTAACATTTTTAAATAATAGAGGAAATACAGGCAACACTTTTAACTAAACTACCGCTAAACTAAAACTCGCCAAACTTCTCCTCCGATGTTTCCTCTCTATTCCTCACACACACACTCTGCCCCGCTGTGTTCGCTCTCATCGCTCCCCAATATTAAAAACACATTGAATTAAACGCCTGTTGTTGTAATAATGATAACAATAATAAACATAGGCCTATTTATCGTTATATGCTACGGCACTTTTCAAAACGAAGTTTTTCACAAGGTCAAAATATGTACAGTATGATTCAAAATTAAAATCAAGCAATATTATCAACATTTTTAAATAACAGAGAAAATACAGGCCACATCTTTAACTAAACTAAAGCTCGCCAAACTTCTCCTCCGATGTGTCCTATTCTTCACACACGTCCTCCGCCCCGCTGTGTTCGCTCTTACTGTCATCGCTCCCCTGCTCCTCTCAGAGCGCGTCATGTGTATTGACATTTAAAGGGACAGGCGAACAATTAGAGCTGCGCTCTGAATGCTAGACCCCGAATATAAGACGACCCGACTTTTTCGGACCTATTTCGATGGGGAAAAAGGCCGTCTTATATTCGGACCAATACGGTAATTAACCATTAAGTAACCACTAATTAACCACTAAGTAACCAAAACGTTCTGCCACAACATTCTGAAAACGTTTGGCGATAACGTTCTGAAAACGTTTTAGGATAACATTCTGAAAACGTTTTAGGATAACAGTCTGAAAACGTTTTAGGATAACATTCTGAAAACGTTTTAGGATAACATTCTGAAAACGTTTGGGGATAATAGTCTGAAAACGTTTTAGGATAACATTCTGAAAACGTTTTAGGATAACATTCTGAAAACGTTTGGGGATAACAGTCTGAAAACGTTTTGGGGATAATAGTCTGAAAACGTTTTAGGATAACATTCTGAAAACGTTTTAGGATAACATTCTGAAAACGTTTGGGGATAACAGTCTGAAAACGTTTTGGGATAACAGTCTGAAAACGTTTTGGGATAACATTCTGAAAACGTTTTAGGATAACATTCTGAAAACGTTTTAGGATAACATTCTGAAAACGTTTTAGGATAACATTCTGAAAACGTTTTAGGATAATAGTCTGAAAACGTTTTAGGATAACATTCTGAAAACGTTTTAGGATAACATTCTGAAAACGTTTTAGGATAACATTCTGAAAACGTTTTAGGATAACATTCTGAAAACGTTTTAGGATAACATTCTGAAAACGTTTTAGGATAACATTCTGAAAACGTTTTAGGATAACATTCTGAAAACGTTTTAGGATAACATTCTGAAAACGTTTTAGGATAACATTCTGAAAACGTTTTAGGATAACATTCTGAAAACGTTTTAGGATAACATTCTGAAAACGTTTTAGGATAATAGTCTGAAAACGTTTTAGGATAACATTCTGAAAACGTTTTAGGATAACATTCTGAAAACGTTTTAGGATAACAGTCTGAAAACGTTTTAGGATAACAGTCTGAAAACGTTTTAGGATAACAGTCTGAAAACGTTTTAGGATAACATTCTGAAAACGTTTTGGGATAACATTCTGAAAACGTTTTGGGATAACATTCTGAAAAGATGAGGTGCAACTAACACATCACAAGAATCTGTTGAGCCATGGACTGCGCCAACCTGAGGAATCTTGGCCACTTTATCGGTTAATTGAATGTATGTTTTGGCTAGCTGAAGGGGGAAGATGTTCAGAACTAGGCTCCACCAGCCAGTCTCTACTGTGCAGACTCCCAATGATGTTCATCTTCATATAGCCTACAGTCAGTGATGTTTGCCAAAAAAAACCTTCATGATGCCCCTGCATAAGTCAGTGCACCATTTTGGACACCCCAGTCCTAAAAGTCTTGTAACACCACTGGAAACATTTCCACGGTCAGTGAACAATATTTCTTCCCATTTGTGGTGATATAACCATCATTTCTTTTCTTGGACTCACAGAAACTTCAGTTCCTCATTCTGCAGGAAATTACTCCGTCCGGCCATCAGTCACATCAACAGAACCAGATGGGAGTTCATCGGCTCAGTCAGTGATGCTGCCCCTGGGATTCTCTACACTACTCTGCTACATCATGTAATGGTTATGACAGGCCTCATCGCAGGATAATTAAAGCTGGTCAGGAATAAAGCGGAATTGCCCGATGATGGCTTCCGTTGCCAATGAAAGAGGAAGTTATTATCCACTTTGTGTGAGCGAACACTGCCAGTGCAGCTCCGGCTGACTCATTGTTGTTGATTTGGCTGCTTGTTTTACAATGTCGCACTAGATACGAGGTTGAAGGATTGAATAGACGCTGCTCCTGGCGTGGTCAGCTCGTCTTATTCAGGTCATTCCATACGAGGCGTCTGACCTGTTTATTTCGCTGCCATCTGCTCAACCCTGAAGTCCAGGAAACGTCCATTCAGACTCTATGTACATCCTTTATTTTGACCCCAGAGGACGAAGGGTTGCCAAGAGATGTGCAGCCCAAGCTGACCTGCTGCCAACTGCATCTTTTGGCTTTGCTGAAACTGGTGGAGAAAGGCTGAGGATGATGAGCGGTGTGGAGTATTGTGGAGGTATAACAGAGAATGTGGCAGAATACATCTATTCATTTTCAATCCATTCATTCTCAGGCTGCTTATCATGGTCAGGGTAAGGTTCTTTAGTTCCAATTATACAAATCTTATCACTACAACCTACAGTAACATTTCTGCCTCTGAATCTTGTATTGCTCTCTGCACCACATTTGGACCTAATTCATTGATTGCAATGTCCCGTAGACTTGTTAATAATCATGCTCTGCCATGACTAGTCCTGCAGTGTGAAGATCCCTGTTTATTAAAATAAAGAGAAAAGCCAGTTCTCCTGTGCAGCCCCCCTGCTGCTTTCTGTCCACTGATGGATTAGTCTGTATGCACCTAATAACACCACCATTAAATCAAAGCATTTCAAGGCTTCTGTCTCTCAAGTTTAATTTGATTGCCCTCTGTTTTTCCTTCAGCTGTGACCACTGTCATGATTGTGTCCTCTCTGCTCCTTTGATTCACGTCCTCTATCTCTGATTTAGGCAGGATCCCTTGCCTTTCCACCAACGTACAACAACCATCACCTCAGCCTCCATCCCGTCCCCTCTATCAACTCGTTCCCACAGAGAGAGCTTTAAACTGCCTCAAAGTGCCAGCAGCTCGCTCTCTTTCAACACCCGGGCCTCTACTTCCCCGCCCTCTCTCTTGGGGAAAGTTACTTTCACACTATCGCACTCACTCATCTTTTCTCCGCCGGTCGGTCTCCACAGGGTCCGTCATCCATCAGAGGCAGAGCGCTGACACTATTGCCACGCAATCAACGGCGTGACAGCTTGATAGACTTTCACCAACCACCGCTCATATCCCGTCACAACGCAGATCAGGCAAACCGGCAGAGACAGGGCGTCAAGGCGGCAGACAGTCGCTTTCAATCTGTTACATGTCTAATATTTGCTCAAACAGAATAGGTTAGCTTCTTATACAATGCACTTTTATCTTCTCATAAAATGGTAAATTTGTTAAATATTAACCGATTTCTTTCGTCTGCATGTTGGGTTTGTGGTCGGTTGGTGGTTGGTGGATGGATGGGGGAATAAACAAGGTGACAGGTTTGGGTTTATTTGATATTCTTCACAAGCCTGTATATGCCATATCTCAGGTTTTATGGCTCTGTGTTTGTTTTTGATTTTTATTGTGAATTCCCTTCATATTGACAAAGACACTGTTGCTTGTTCAGCTCATCTCAATAAGATAAATACACAGATACAGGTGTTTAAATCTGCCTGTTAGTTGGAACAACAAGAGCCAGTTTCAGACCATGGATGCATTTGTAAAAGCCAGGACATTAAATTAAAAAAAATCACACTTTCATTCTAAAAAAAAAAAAACCCTCCTGATATGTATGCACCATATAGCTTCTGGTAGGATTTATCAGAGCTTAACTTAAACTTTTTCCAACCCCTGCATTCATACAAAAGGGTCCTTATCACAAGTGGGCACATTTAAGCTGTCAGACACATGACGACCATTAAAAACCCTGAGGCGCACAATTACATCCTCATTTGTTAAGTGACTATGTCTCTGCATTTTGGCTCTTTAGTGCTAAAAACAGAATATACTGTGGTATACAGAGAGCCCTAATCAGACAGACTTCTGTAAACACTGGGGATGAAAAAACGTGTCAATATAATATTGAACACAAGGAAATATCAACGTTTTTTCCTGTTCCTGTAAAAAATTGCCTAAAACTCCAAAGAATGAAATACAAAAAAACATTCCATTAGCTCGGGCTGTCAGCACCAAACTAAAAACCGAGGTACGTTTTGAACAGTGGACCTACTTTATTATGTCATCCCTAGTATAAAGAGCATCTGAAATAAATAAAAAATCAGGTGCAAATGTCTATTATTTCTCATGTAATTCATGAGAAACCGAATCAGAAACTGAAATGTATTCAGCATGCTTTGAGCTAACTGGCTGCAGGTGCTTTTTATTCATTCGTCATACTTCTCTCATGTGTTTCAGTATTATGTATGGATATGTGCACATGTGGCATGTCTCATCTTATTGGTTTAGCTTCATGGTAACATTTTCATAAAGTCACACAATTACATATTTATATATAATACAGAATGTGTCAGTCTTTCCTTTTTCATCACTTCCCCTTCAACTCACCTGTTCCCACATCTAATTAGTCCTGCAGTTACCTGACCTCACTCCTTCACCTGACTCCACCTTTCACATCACCTTCACTCAATATATATCTGACCTTTTCCTTTGTGTGTTTGCCAGTTCATGCTAGTTGCCATGTCCTTTGTCACTTTGTGTTTTGCCCTTGTAGTTTTATTTTTGTCACCTTGGCATCCCTCTGTAGCTGCCTATTTCCTGTTAGCCTGCCAGTACTGGCCTGTGCAGCGACAACAAACAAAATGTCCATCTGCATTTGGGTCCTTCCTCCACACTGCTTACACTCACTACCGCAACTAAAGTGTGTATTATGTTCTGAAAAATAAAAGGGGGATAATATGTGTGAAATGAAAATCACATTAAAGTGTGAAAAATAAAGTTAAAAACAGGCTGAATTGGAAAGTCCACCCTGGTGTAGCTCTTCACTGTCTAATCTGCTCTCAGAAGATATTTAGTCACTCCTCTCACACTCGTTTAATGAAAAAAACCTTTTTCATGATTTATTTGATCAAAAGCCCCGAAGGCATTTAAAAAAAAGTTCTCTGCGGAATAACGATGAGCGGCAACGATTTGAGTAATCATTTATATGTCAATGCTATGCTTATCATTCGTAGGAAGATAAACAATTCAGCCAGTAATTTTCTCAGTCACCTTGGAAAGCATTATGGAGGCTATACGACGATTAGTTTTACCTGTTTTATCTTTTATGGCACGGACTACCAGCACTTTCCTTTTCATTGTCTCTCTGCTGACTTATTTTGACCTGAAGTAATGGACAGCGTACGAGGGTTTTTTAGATAAAAAGAACGTCTTATAGAATGGAAATACATGATGAATGAACAATTATCTTACAGTCAAACCAATAGAGTTGTGAAGTGGGAGGAGCAGTTTTCAGCTTCTTGGTCCAGAAAGTATCAATAGCAATTAATTTAGCATAATTTTATCTCTTAAGAATAGAATAACTACAATGTGAGTCAATTATACAAGCCTGGTTAGAATTTGAAACAACTAAACTACACTTCCCAGGATGCATTTCAGGAAAAATCATCCCATCAACCAGTTAACATTTTTACAATTAGAGCCCTATTTTAATTGAATGACTTTCATATTATTTGGCAACTTAAGGAATGCCTTATTTAAGAAATCAGAATTCACTGCCTCTCTGTTCTGCACCTCTCACTTTGAGACAACTAAACTACACTTCCCAGGATGCATTTCAGCAAAATCATCCTATCACCTAGTTTTCATTTCTCCAAAATACATTTAAAAATAACTTCAGTTAATGCTGGATACAGTTTTTTTGTGTTCCGCAATCAAGCACAAAAGTAAAATACAAAGGCATAACTTCAAATCCCTTAAAGAAAATTTAAATGAATATAAATGTTTTGTATTTTATATAATATTTTATTTAAGATATAAAGTGCCAGGCCTTTGTCTAAGATTTTAACCTTGAGTTCTTTAGCAAAATGTGCATCTCTTCTACAGACAAATGTCATTGTGTAGTCCTCATCTAGACCTTGCATGATCCCAAATTTAGCTCAGTTAATCAACAGTTTTTTTAAATCCCACAGGGTCACAGTTTTAGACTTCAAATACGACAGCACAGGCTGAGACAGAGGGGGCATCCAAAGGTTGAACAGCGACAGAGAGGTCAGGTAACGCCTGTGGCTCGTTGCACCGAGGACACCGGCTGCCACCTCTGTGAAAGTAAGAGGATTAAGAGAGCAAAGTTGATATTTAGAAAGAAGCGGCAGAAGAGGTTTCTGTGTCCTTCTAATTGATATTCACAAGTTGAAACCGAACAAGCGAACGTCCCTTTTGGCTCAGTTTGTCCAGAGTGAGGGAGTTTGTGTTTGGAGACGGATCTCTTCCCCCTCCAGCGTACACACTCTCTCCGAGCCTCGCTCTGCTGCTGCTGCTGCTGCTGCTGCTGAATGATTTGGGCGACCCCGGGTGATCTTTTTCCCAGAGGCCTTTTCGGTATTCTGTTCACAAAGCGTCCTCTAAAGACCCTCATTGATCAGCGGCTCCTTAAGCTCCTCTCTTCTCGTTTAGTGAGGAGTAACTGTTACATCACTGTCACAGGAAATGGATAAATGGTCATCTGATTTATGAGGGACCGGCTGGGTCACAGTCACAGTGTGTTCCTTGTCTTAATGTTTTATTTGGAGGGCCGATTGATTTAAAAAAAATAAAATAAAAAAAACATTTGGAAAATATTTTCAAAGATGTCAGAGCTGATCTGAAGCATCAGACATGAGTTGTCTAGCCAAGGCAGGAATATGATTTCCATGTTTAATAAGGAACCATAACTCTAAAATAGACAGTTTTAAGACTAAGTATTGGTGCATGTATAATGGGACAGGGACAGTATTACAATTAAATGTCCTAATTGAGCTATAACTGTGCATGTAAATGTACTGATCGCTTGTCAGACTGTTAAAAGTGTCAATATGGGGGGTGCTGGTGGCGCAGTGGTTGGTGCGGCCCCCCCCCCCCAATGTGTGGAGGCTGTGGTCCTCCAGGCGGGCAGCCCGGGTTCGAGTCCAGCGCATGTCATTCCCTACTCTCTCTCTCCCTGATTTTCCAACTCTATCCACTGTTCTGCCTCTCCATTAAAGGCACAAAAAAGCCCAAAAATAAATCTTTAAAAAGTGTCAACATGACAAGAAATGACTCCAAAAACAAACAAAAAAAATGAGTATTGCTTCTAAACCAAAGAAATGATCTCACACATTATCAATATTTTAATGTTGTTAAAGAAACGAGGCCAACCTTTACAGTGGGCTCAGTCAGTCAAAAATCAAACGTGCTCCTGACATTAAGAGTGTCTTTGTTCTATTCATGAATCCCAGTTAGGTCTGACAGTGTGACAGTGAACCAGCGTGTACAATTTATGTTAAACTGTCTGAAATCCTTTTTGCTTGGATCTTTTTTTTCCCACACAACTGCAACGTTATTTCACGTAGTAGAAAATACTCTGATACTCTAACAAGATGCGCTGCTTTACAATCCGAAACACCTCTGCTGTTTCATGAACTCACCTGACGGTCTGTCAATACAAAAGAGAATTTCCACCTCCGAGGCCCTCGCATTCCCTTCTGACTAACTAGCATGACCTACAAAACTCCAAACCACATCCTCTTCAAACCTGCTACATTAATCAAACGCCTTATTTTTATTCATCACTCTGCTCCTCTTCTCCCTCAGGTCTTTCAGACAAGGTGGCACCTCAACTCACTGCACTGCACTGTACCCCTGCATCTATCTCCTCACGATATGCAGATTCAGCCCACAGCTTAATTATTCACCCAAAATATATCCATTAACAGCAGCCGACACTACAAGTCACTCACCCCCCGAGTGAGTCAATAAATATTCTCTTTGCTAAGATTAGATGATTTTTTTTGCATTGACCTAGATATTAAATCAAGTTATTGTTCCAGCTCTGTCATGCTAAATTTTCCCTGACAGTGAAGGGAAAGAGAATGAGAATTACGAGAGACGTTGGAAAGGGAGAGATGGAAGCTGATTTAGAAGAGTGTTTCAGTTCAACAGTGACCCCTGCTGTAGGAGGCAGACTCCTTTTCTCTTCCCTTCAGGGGCTGACAGCTTAGAGGGCTCTTCAGTTCAGCAGGAGAGAGGTTTTTTTTTTTTTTGTCTCGTAAAAAATGGCCACTTGTACTGCACTTGCTGAAGTTTTGTTTCAAGCAAATCTGCATTTTTCTCCTGTGTGTGACTGTTCATGTGCAGGGCTCGCCATCTTATCTATGGAGTCTTAATTGTGACCAGAAAAATGTAAAGAGTGTTAAATCATACACAATTCATATGGACCAGACCTCATATAAGAGGAAGAAACTGGATGGATGGATACAACAACCCAGAAAAATCTGTACAGAATTAAAGGCTTTGTATGTGATTTTTTAAACTTAAATGTATAAATCAAGTATATCCTCTGAAAATAACTCTGTGAGTCATGACTGTCTACAATGGGTGTAACACCCGAGTCCCACTGTCTGTGATGCTTTCAGAGTCCTATCTTCAGTTTGTTTACATCGCCTAGGCGGCCGGCTGACTCCTCCCCTCGTGTATAAAAGTTGTTTAATTGAGGGACTAGAGAAAAGAAGAATAACATACTGCACTCACTGCTTAACTGTGTTTCTAGATCACGCTCATTTCAGGTAAATTTACATGCAGTGTGAAGATACGAGCATAATAAAGATCGCTAGCATTAGCGTGCTAACACAACAATGCAGCGCGAGTTGTTTTGGTTTCACGCTGGTGCTCAAGGGCGACATCTGCTGGATCAAAAAATCACATATAAAGCCTTTAAGGTACAGAGGCTGTACACAACCATGATACATTAAGACTGGAAATCGATTGATTTTTTTGATTCATGTTGAAGCCAAAAGGTTGTAACTGCTAGCTGCCAACTAGCATCAAAAACAGTGTCCTAAACGCTTTTTGAGATGCTCCCAAGCAGACTTATGTTGCTGTGGTACAAGCTGCTGCTACTTGTAGATTCAAGGAGTTGCACTGCTCAGCTACCCCAAATATAAATCAGGCTTTTTGCACTTCTTGCAAATAATCTTACCTCATCAACACAACTTACATAAAAGACGTCTGAGGAGTCGGGGTGAGAGAGGGGTTATTTTTCCCTGAGTTCAAGTCTGTATATCATCTAAATCCTTCTGAGGCTGGATTCTAAATAGTTTCTTGAAACTTTATTGAGGTGCCACAAAACAGACCCCGATGGTCCTGCTTTTCTCTGTCAGGGTGGTCACCTCCAGAGAATGTGAGAAATGCAGTGTGCCCCAAAAACCCGCTCATCCAGCACACATAATCCATCCTTATCCCCACCTTGACCATTAGTCTGAGTGACAGGTGTAGACTTTGGACAAGGTTTGTAGACTGCTGGTTTGGGCAGATGGAGTTTGGAGGTGGGGGGGGGGGGAGGTTATAGCAAGCTATCCTTGCAATGCCATAGAGGCATGTTCCCCTGGAGTCTCCCCTAAGTCCATACAGCTGCAGCCTTGTCAGCACTCCCAGCATGCTTTACGCCCCTGTGCAGGGAAGAATAATCACCGGTCGTGCAGCCGGGGTGAAGATTTAGCAGCCGTCTTACCTTCAGCCCAAACCGTCACTCACTCCGAATTGAACGGCTGCCTGGAGGCTGCCAGGGAGCGTGTACATCATCCACCTATCACGTCCTCCTCCTGCCGCTAACCACCTCTACGTCTACTGAATCAACGCGTCGGACGGAAAAAATATTCATGAAAGGCAATTAAAATAACTAAGAGACCCATCAACGGTAAACACGGGCTTTGACAACATTACCATCTCAATGAATATTTATCACAAAGGAGGTGGAGATCAAAGCGGTTTCTTCTCTGCAGACCTCTCAGAGAACTGTGTGTAATAAAGTAAATGGAAAATACATCGTGGCGTTTGCTCACTGATGAATTTGTCCGATGATGAGGATGTTGGATTTGAACAGACACTGTGGGATTGAGGTTTTAGATATGCCTGCAGGTGGAGGAAGAGTTGAAGTGTTCGAGGGAGATTTGACAAAACTCCTGCAGGCTCAAATATATTTAGGAATAAAGCCCTAAAGCACATGAAGATTTTCCAAAGGCCTGGTGAGACAGATAAAACAGAGTGAAGTGTGTTAAAAGTACTGGTACTCCAGGTAATGTCGAGTAGACAGACTGATATTAGAATAAGGACCCCCACCCCCCAAAAAACCCACAACAACGAGCCAAAACAAACTACAAAAATACTGAAATGCATTGAACATAGGGGCTATATCCCTCCCCTTATCTTTTTATGTTTGTTTTTGTCTGTTTGTTTTCTATTTTCTTTATTATTTATTTTTTATTCTTTATTTATTTTATTTTTTCTCTCTCTTATTTCGTTGTTTTGATGTGTATGCATGTCTGTGTATTCATTTCTGAAGATGTTGCTGCTTCTTTTCTTGGGGGTAGTTTATTTATTTTTTGATTCATTCAACATCTTATGTTTGAAAACATGTTTGTTGAAATGAAATGACCACAAGAATGAAGCAACTCTTTGAAAAAAATAAATAGAATAAAGTATAAAATAAAAATAAAATGTTATAGTTGTACAGTTGGTTGTTTCTCTTTATAAATGTGAACATTTCTGTAATAAAAAGAATATAAAACAGTTTTTTGAAGCATTAAACCACATGAAAATTGTAAAATACAATAAAAACAGTACATATAAATTGCACACACATGTACTGTAACACCAGTTCATTCATCCTATACACCAATATAGGTCATTTCAAATCACTTTTTTCTCTTAGTTCATTCATTTTTGGGAATATATTAGCCATAAATCTGAATTATTATTCATGTTGTCACTATTGTTTCTATTACTTACCTCAAAATAGCTCAAGACAGAGGCTGAGCAGTAACTCTAATGACAGCCTCCTGCCTCCCACTCTTAGTTGTGTCCAGCCACTAGTTGATTTCTTTTGCCTGAGAGGCCAAACACAGGGCAAAAAAAAAAGTTCACAGAAGTTTCTGCTCTTAAAGCGAACTGTTGTGACTGCAGGGCAATAAATGAATGCAACTGAGATGAGGAGTATATGATCATTTTATTATCAACTCACATCACCTTGCCTTATCTGGATGGTGTCAGCTTGTAATAAGACGCCTGAAGGCAGTAAGTAATTAAAACTAAAGCTCTCAAAGTAGGGAGGATGAAAATAGGATTTAGAAATGATGCTTCTTCTTTGGCTCAATTATGAGACACCAACAGAGGCTTCTTTATTTTTGTCGCTTTGGTATCGAGACAGGTATGGAGTCCGATTGATTTTTTAAAATAGTGTCTACAGTAGGGGTGTAACGGTTCAAAGAGGTCACGGTTTGGTACGGGCTTAGTTAAATCGGAAAAATCAAAAAAAAAAAGTCCCAGATGCATATTTCTCTAATTTATTTTGAACTGGCAGTTTGACAGTTGTTTACCTCAAAAAAGAACAGGACACAAAGACTGGTTTACTGTGACAGTACGATACATTTACAAATACAGTTACACCCCTACTAGTATCAAATCAAAGTTTTGAATTCTGGTATTGTGACAACACTGGAAAGAACAACTAAAAACCAGGAACAGTAGAGTCACAAACTTATGGATTTTGAAAATAGTGTGAACTCCACAAATGCAACAAGAGATGCTATCAAGTTGAATTTTGGAAAATCTATGACCGAGTAGAGTTGACCCATACTGAAGACTGGAACTGCATCACATCCGAACTGTAGATTAACCTGACATTTAATTTACGAGATGTTCCCCAACACATTTTAAGCAGAATGTGATATAATCCTTAATGCTGCAGGAATTATGTTTTACAGACGGTGTTAATGCTGAGGGGGGAAAAAAACTAAATCTCCTTTATAAATGTGTATGTGACTCTCATCTTTAGTTGTTTCCACTGTGGGGATAACCTGTCAAAGGGTTATGGTTCCACTACTTTCAAACAAGTACAGTAATCTTATATGAGTTTGGAAACGGGCACTGAGGGAACACAGAGTGAGACAGATGTCAGACTTTTACAAAGTCCATTAAAAGTATCATTAAATTTGCATATGACCCGTGACGCAAGGTTGTTACAGCTGAGCAGATAATTTCAACATTGGATACCTCAATGTTTTCATTCAAGGCTAAACTCGGCCATCAGCATTCAGACAGGATGAGTTATTGCCTCGTCTTGCCCGATGCCTTGAGTGTCAGCCGAATTAAGATTCTGCACAGAGCTGCGGGTGTATAACAAGTTTCCTGCAAGGTAGAGAGAGGAAGTAAACTTAAAAAATGTGGGCACCGGGGATCTGTTAGAGGTAAACAAACCGGGCCTTGCGGCAGGATTTTGGATGATATGCTGTGACACCTGTGGGCGGGAAACAGCACCAGGGATCAGGAGGGTGAGGATTTGGAGGTGAGACACTGGGCGAGGAGGATGGCGGAAAGTGGGGGGAAGTGAGGACAGAGGCAATGAGGTTCAAACCAAGGACCCTCAGTACTTCACTGCCACTTCCTCAAATGGGTTTCTGTGCTGACTGTCTGGATCCTCTCTTATCCAGTTGAGCCGATGTGAGAGTGAGCGAAGGAGCAGATAGCCTTCCGTGCTCTCCATCTGGGCCCCCGACACACACCTTATGTTTACCAATGAGCTGGGCTGAGGAAATTGCGTCATTCAGGGCGACAGGTAAGGGTGATGTACACAGCAATCCTGTCGGTTTGAGTTTTTTTCAGGTTCACCTCCACAAATGAGGAGAAAATACAGAACGGGATCAAGAATATTCCTAAAAGTTCTTACCACTTGTGACAGATCCCTTTGTACCTGCCTTGTCTTGTTCTGTATATCACTGATGCTCCAATTTATCTCATATCATACTTACAATGGAAAAGAATAGCAAGTTCCTAAATGTAGCAGCACCTCTTTTTAGGGAATATGTTTAGTGTCTTTATTGTCAAGCATAAGATCAGACGGTGGATAACCACTTTCATGACATTGGAGTAGACTTCAGGTTAGCTTGAGTTTAATGTCCATCAGCCATTTGCTTCCTCTTATCTGGGGCTTTTGATGGAGGTGGAAGGCAATGCAAGAGGCTACCTTAGCTATACAAGCTTTTTTTTGTCTGTGGGCACATCATGATGAGCGACTTCTTCCATTACAATAAATAGAGGTCATTCGATGAAGTGTAAAGCCGCCATGTTATCACCTAAACAAAACAGAGATTCAAAGGCTTTAATCTGTCTTTTTCTGTTAAACAAAACAAGAAACAAAAAAATTGCCTTGGGAATGAATTCACCTGAGTTGGCCTCAAAGCCAGTGGCTTCCTCACATCCTCAGCTCGGCAGGGTGCCGCGGCTTTAATTACGCTCTGATCCAGCTCATACGTCCGTACAAATTCCAGGAGCTCTCGAAAAAACACCTTAGGCGGTCTTTGTGCCTTATCTCATAGTGAGGACCAACCATTTAGTGACACAGAACCGAATTGTTCGGTGGAATAAAAGAAAAAGAATTATGGGCTAAATGGCGGCGATCCAGTGAACAACACCGGCTCTTATCAGACCGACGCAGGGCACTGGAGGTTTTTTTTTTTACCTCAGAAATAGAGCCGGCAAGGGAACAAACACAGACGTTGGGTGGTCTGAAATGTCAAAAAATCTTTTCAGAGGAAAAAGAGCAAATAAATTGAAATTCATGCTATTGATCCAGCTTTGTTTTCGCTGAAATATGTAGGACATTCCCCTTTTTTTGTGTTCATATCTGTTTCTGAGAGATACAACAAACACTCTCTCGCTTTCCCTGTCTCTCTCTCTCTCTCTCTCTCTCCGCCTTCTGATTTGCAATGAGTCAGGTTCGGTAAAGAACACCAATCGACACAGCCGGCTCAGTTATGAAGGAAATGTCCCCTTCTAACACCCCGCTGACTGATTGCTTTGTGCATCAGCAGGGTTATTCATGTTTGGGAAATAGACAGGAACTAAAAAAGCAGGGGCACAAATGATATTAAACTAAGTACATTAAACTAAGTATGAAGATTTAATTATTCTGAGTTGGCCATTATAAGTAGAAAGGCTACGATGCAGCAAGGTTCGTTTGAACAAATTGTACAGTATATAATCAAATGCCAAGACAAGAGAAACCTGTATATTAATCCTCTGCAATTGTGTCCTTATATAATTGGGAGACCAGAGTCAATTGTGTAGCTACATGGAGTACAGAGAAGTAATTAAGTGTTGAGTAAGTAGAGGGTGTGTGTTCTCCCCCACAGTATTCGATTCAGGAAACAGATGAGAGGGATTTTGAATGGATTACGAGCATTAGTACCCCTTCATCCCTCTTTATTATTAGTTGGCTGGATATATCATTATGAAAATGTCTTTGTGCAGAATGGGGTCTACAACAAATAAAAGCGAGATGAATGACAATTAGTGTTCGACAAAGCAAGGAAGACGGCGACTGACAAACCTGAGAGTGTTCTAACACATCTCTAGAACAAGCACAACATGTACAAGCATGGATATCCCTCGTGCCACATTTGCTGTCATTCTGTCAATTAATGGAGGAGAACGTTACATTTTGAAGTGACCTACTTGCAGAGAGAGAACGCTGTCAGGTTATAGAATAATGCATGAAAGATATTTGTGTGAAGATAGAAGATGGAACAGAGTGCAGTGAGATGAGATTTTCTCTTATTTCTCAGGGTGTGTACGGTGTATTGGCTTACGTACTGTATTTATATTCAATGTGTACTTATACTTTGTACCAGCTGCTATCCACAACCCCTCACCTATTCTTGTTATCTTTTCTCTGCTCAGCCTCTGCCTCTTTCTTTCCCCAGAGGGCAAACTCTAGCTTCTAAAATCTGATATATTGATCTAATTCTGCTTTTTATAGTCCTGGCCCTGTCATTGACAGATGAAACTCTGGTATGATATTACAACCAACAATACATCTTTCTCTCAAAAGCACACAGAAATCAAAACAAATCACCACAGCCAAAAGTTCTCATTTTTAAGTTTTGGGGTATTTAATTCGCATTAACACTGTTGTGGCAGAGAAGCTTGCTGAGCAAACATTATGAATAATTGAATTGGGTCTGGACAAACAGCTCTTGATTAAAAACAGACTGTGACAACATTAAAAGGCTGAAAAATACCCAAATAGAAAAGCAGTGGTGGTAGAAAACGCAGTCCACAGACAGGAAATTAGTGGGGTCCGAGGATGGCGCCCTGAGGGACTACAGGCACACTCAAGCTGGTAATTTAAAATTCAATACAAAAATAAATTAAGGAATTGTGGCTGTTACTAATAGAGGATGTTTGTTGAGTCTTTGAGTCTTTTGGGGCTGAGTCAAACTCTTTATTGCATGGGCATTGCTTTTTATTTTCAATTCAGACAGTAGAGAAGGAATACCAATGAGAAATTTATAACGAGGACTGCAGCCAAAACAAGCTCTCAAAGCCTCCTTTCTCAACGGGCTCTGATGTCCCTGTTTAGCACGGAAATAACAAGTTGAAATTAAGTATTGAGGGTGAGAGATAGGAGTTTGCAGAACAGGAATGCCTCTTTGCATTTCTCACTCTGTATCCAGGTAACGGTTAGGTAAAGATCAAAAAGGCTATAATGATGTACTCTGAAGTGGCACCTGAGTCTAAAAATGCTTAATGTGTCACAGTAAACAGGTATTACTTACTTTGTAGAGTGAGGCAGACTATATCGGTCATGGGAGTTTTGTGCTTCAAATATAGCTTCAAATATAGAGTGTTATAAAAAGCCAAACCCAAGCAGAGCCCCACTCTATTTCCTAACAGAATCATAATGTCCTTATTTGCATGACTAGTGCAAATGTGATGCGAAAGGGATAATGGTCGTGAGAATATTCATAAAATGTCATCAGAATCACGCATGATGTTTGATGACAATAATATAAATATGAAATTTTGCATGCTTTCCACTAAAATGTGCACTTTTTAGGGAAAGGTCAATTGCATGGCTTTGTCACTTTCACCTCAACAGTACTAACTTTTGAGTATGCTTTTAAAATACAAAAAAATGGACATCAGCTAATGCTAGTTATGTTTTCTGATTGATATTTTTGTTTGATTTTATGTATCTATTCTCTGTAAAACAGCACTTTCTTGTTAAATTTGTATTTGCACCATGTTCTTAGCTGTGACATGCTGTTTTTATAGTCCAAAGACTTGTAGAAGTTCAGCACTGGGTTTATTTTGGCTCCTTGAAGACAGACACAGAAGCAATGTTGCTTGTCTCTAAATATTTGATTGCATATATTTCTTTTGATAAGCCAGGGACGAGTTTCCTTGCAGAGCCCTGGGACTGTATCAGTCTAAACATGCCCCGAACTTAATCTAAAAGAACCAATGGGAAACATCTCAGTGCACATGTAAAGGGGAATTAAAAAGGGTGTCTGTCAAGGGGTGATGACAAAGTGGGCTCATCAGTGAACTGCAGTGCGCCATGTCTCCCTCCAGAGGGCAGGGTCCTGACACCACAAAAGCGATTTCACTCCACTAAACTTGTCTCTTTCTGCAGGCAAAATTGTTTTCCGTCATGCACATAATTCATCTCGCCTCTCGCCAAAGCAGGGAAATGCACTTTCATGCTCTCTAGTCAAGCATCGTTTGTTAGTTTCCTGAGTGTGTTGCTTTGGTTGCAGAGAGGTTGAAGTGCACAGTAAGAAACAGAGGGTGTGTGTTAGCAGCAATTCATTACCAAGGGCTCTGTCCCTTCGCCTGCTTCTTGATACAGAATTGTACCACTTCATTTTCCGTCAAGGCTCAATTCATCCGCCCTGCTGTGCTTGTTTTCTGCCGTCTCTTTACATTTTTATTTACTACTCCTCTCTCCCTGTGGCAGTGAGCGATGTAAGATAAGACTTGAACAGCAGGGGGGTTTCAAGATTGTCACAAGTGGTGAGATAACTGAGGTTTAAAAAAAAAGAAGAGATTATTGCATTTTCCTGCAGTAAATAAAGACGACACTTAAAAAAAAAAGGGGGGTGGGGGGGTGGGTTTCAAACATCAAATTGATTATGGATTTGAATTTCCGTTGGCTTTACTACGGAATTCCAGTAAAGTAACGGCCTGTATCCACGTGTGACTACTTCTATTTTTATCACTTTGTTTACCTGTTGGCCATGATCTCTTAAGGTCCTCCTGTGTAGAGCCACAGTTGACCCACTCTTGCAAAAAACCTGAGACACAACAGCAAAACAGCTGGTCATTGGGGGATACCTGTAAACTCTGTCACCAGCTGTTGAAAGGTCAAACTGAGCGTTGCTTGTAACAGGTTCTGTCACAAGACACCCAGCTCACAGCCAGTAAACAAAGTGTGCGCCTGAACCGCTGGCTTCCACTTCAGCCCTCTTCAGGGGGCTAACATGACTGCCAACATCTTCCTTGAGTGCCATCTAAAGCGAAAGGGACCGCAGATGCGGTAACAGGGCCATGCATAAAAGATGAGTCATGAAATAATGTGAAAGTGCATATGAATGAGCACGTAAGTGCACGTCTGTGAGGCTGTGTTAGATGCAAAGGACAGGAAGGAGACACAATCCGCCCACACTTCTTTCATATACTCCTTTTGCCATTCTTTTCCTCTCTCTTTTGCAGTGTATCTCCTTTAGATGAAAGAAAACAAACGGAAAAATAACCAGCAACTTACTATTTCAATCTTGCCATACTTTAAAGGCGGAGGGGTTGTCCAAGGGCTACATGAAAGGCAGTACAGGAGTTTTTTTGTTTGATGTGGCAAAGAAAAGGGTGAAAGCACAGAAGGTTTTGTTTTTAGGAGGGAACTTGATATCAAAGTTCAAACAAGGTACAGTGGAGAAATATAGCTAACTCGAAAAGAAGAGCAAAAAGTCTACACACAGTAAAAACTGTCCTTTGTGTGTGTGTGGATGACAGATCTCTCCACCCTCGACTGTCAGAGCTTCTGCTCTCTGCCTGAGCCGATAACACCAACATTGATAATTAATAATCCACTGATGCACTGTTGTCAGGTTCCAGCTCTGGGCTCGACTCCGCAGCAAGCACAGCGCGCAAAGCGTCCTATCTGAATGGCTGGAGCCTCTGCACATGAGGCGTGCAAGCTAACCATTAAGCCATGGTGCCCCTATGGCATGGTCAGTCTGTTGAACATGAAATATTTGCAAAATGAAGACAGTAGCACATGCAAAAATAAAGATTAAAGAAAGCATTTCATACTGATTTCCTAAAAGAACCCTTTAAAACAGGGACTGCTTAATGCACTAAATACTCTAAATGTTCTCTCATTGGAAAAGAAATGGTGCCAGTCCAAGCAAATCGCAATAAGAAAGCTGCAATTAGAACGTTTCAAACGAACACAATATGAGAGTGTTTTAAAGTTTAGACACTAATGGTCTTCGGTGGAAGATCAAAGATAAGAGCTTTTACAACTCTGACAGAAGTTGTCAGAAAAAGTTATTTGGCCCAGTCTAGTGTCTTCAAGTGAGTTTCCATCTCTGCTGCTTCTACATTCTAATTATTGTGACAAAACTAGACCATTACAGAGAGGACTGGAAGCCTCTATGGGCAGCTATATTCAATCTCAAGCTCTGTATGCCAAAGGGATGAGAATCAGGGGAAAGCTATAGCATCAAACTTTGTTACTAAACATTATAGGAAAGGATAAGATTGAACACACAATATGATACGTTAGCAGGGCTGTGCATCTTCAATGGTCTCACAATTTGATTCGATTATCCTGTCGAACAAATCCATTGGATATTAAAATACATCCTGGTGCATCCTCTATTTTCTGTGTTATTAAACATGAAGGTCAGAGCAGAACAAGCACAGGACCGGGGTTCAATTTATGTTGTTTCCTTTCATAAATCGCTCTGTTATCCTTTGTTACTTATGTTTACCCGACACTGTGGTCAGTAGGTTTAAAAAATTCACCCGACACTGCTCTGGACGGGTGGCAGATGCTAATTTCCAATTCCAAGCCTGGTCAGGGTTTATATTGCTATATAAGAAGTCTGGTACTGTAATATTGAACACTGCCCAAAGGTTCAAAACCAGCATCAGAGGAGAGCTAATATGTTCCAATATTGGTAAAATCTCCCCTCTGACAGTCCACAGCACTGGAAGAGCTAATAAAACTTGGGATAAATGGCACCAATTAAGACCCCTTAGCTACTGAATTCTTAATGAAATTGAGATACGAGAACATCTTATAAAGCAGTGAGAGTTAGAGAAGTTTAAAGACTAGATAAATCATGAATAAATGTTGAGGGACATAGCTTCAATTACAGATATAAAGCTGCACCAATCAATCATTTACTTTTATTAAAAATGAAGGCAATACCAGCACCATGTATCAGAGTGTCTTCTGGGTGTTTACATTAAGATTTATAAGCTATCATGTTCATTATTAAAACGTTCTAAAGGTCTTAAGAAAGTTGTACTAAATACTTCTTAGTTAATTAATATACTTAATAGTTCTGCTGCCCCCATGAGGACAAAACAATCTGTTCTTGCAGCTCTGAATACAAACATGAAGTTGTAAACTACATTAAAGAGATATGAGCATTTACAATCAGACCAGAGTGAATGCATCATGTTCATAATACATTCCTACACATGTATATGTGACACTCTGAGACTATGTTCTAAGTCCCTGCCTGCTTCTCCAGCAGAAGATGACATTTCGTCTGAGTTTAAGACATGATGCCGTAATCCACAGAGATTACCGAGAGTCATATGAGGAATCAGTATCAGAGCCGCGACTCTGTCTGCCTTTGGAGCAGTCTGGACGGATAAATGATCCTCATCCCAGGTGCACAGAGAGGTGAAAACTTAGCAGAGTGACACGGCTTTATTCATTTCCTTCCATCTTCCAACCTGCTCACCTCTACTTAAAAAAAAAAAAAAAAAACTCTTTGTCCCCGCGAGAAACCCATTACTGATCTTTATTGTGATCGGCCGTCAGTCTCTCTGCAGGTGACCGGAGTTCACACTGAGCTCATTCTTACACTTTAAGATTACAGGAGACTTCTTTTGATAAACTGCAAGTCGGAAGCAGAGAGAGGCAAAGGTGTATTTTATTTTAACTTGAACTGAAATGGTGCTGATGTAGGCACATGTGTTATGATTTGTTTTTCTTTTCCTAGTTTCAAGTTGATTCTATTTTAAGCTCTACAGACTAGAACTCTTTAAGACATAATTGAGTCAACAACTCTGTGTTTGCATACTTCAATTTGTTGGGTCATTACGCTCTTGGCTTCAGAATTACAGTTCCTTTCATGGTGGGGTTTCTGGGGGATGTAAACAGGAATTATTAAGACACAGACATAAGTGCAAAAATGACAAAATTAGTATTATTCCACTCTCTTCAATGTAAGCAAACCCGATTGGTAAAACATTTGCTTCCACAGAAAAACATGCCATCTTTTCTTCGTCTGGAGTTAAACTTTTGACAACTACACTTGACCAATCGCAAAGAAGCATTTGCGTGGTTGGGCCCACTTGGAAACTTCATCATGTGTTATTGTTCCCTCATGCTGCCACAATGTCTGTTAGCTGTGAGCTACAACCCTTCGTCTATCACTGGATAACTTCCGTACTATTGATTCTCAGGTAAATTCAGGACCTGTTGGGGTCTTCCTTTATTGCCACGCAGAATTAAGGGTGTTTATTTACATTTTGGATATCAGAGATGATGAATTCTAAGGATTTTAAAATCCCATCCGATCTAAAATTGGCCTAACATATCTGTTGAGTCAGATTTTACTAAGTTATGACTCAAAGAAGAAGGAACTCAGCGACAATTGGCCACTAGAGACTTTTAAGGCTTTGTATCTGTCTGACTGCTGACAGACGAAAACAAGGAAAAGTCTAGTACACATCTTTAATCATGTTGTTTTCAGAGAATTGGCATGAATCTGTCACCTCAGGCACAGTCTTCACCTTGTGTCCCTCCCTCTGTGGCCCTACTCCCACCTTTTACGTTCCCACACTCCTCTCTCAACGTTTGAAACACTCAAAGTTCAGTGGGCCTCAGATCGCGCCCTGTGGAACTATTCAGAGGTTACAATCATTCATTCCTAATCAGTTTTAGGATTGAAACATTAGTAGGCACAGGTGGAGTAGAAACACACAGCGGTGTCTAAATTGCTTCCAGGGGGCAATCCGCATTGTTTACATAAGTTCCTCCAGCTTATCACAAAGTCATTATGTCCCGAGGCGGGTTGCAAGATGAAGCACTACCCAAACAACAAAGTGTGTGATGAGTGCAAGGAGCAGTCAACTGGCCTCAGTGTGCAGAGTTGTGAGTTTGACACCGCAATGACTGCTGCTGTGTGTGTGTGTGTGTTCACGCAGTGTGTGCTTCAGAGGGAGAGAGAGGGTGAGCTTGTAAAAGCCAGTTCTTCTGATGAGGAGAATGCGTGTTCTTGTCACGCTCCGCTGAAGCATGAAAAGCTCTGTCGACAAGCAGGATGGGAGGGAGCCAAATCAACAAACTGTTGGGCAGACGGACAATAGATTTAAAGCCTTTTTTTTGGACGATGTGACCTCGGAGGATAGGAGAAAACTTGGCAGTGGAAGTCAGACATCAAGTTGTATCTTTATTGAAAATAGTTCTGTTTCTGCATCAGGAGCACTTGTGTTTAATGATCCCTGATCCCTAAAACATTGGGACACAAACAGCACAAAGACAACATAGCCAAATGTTAAAACTGAGATATGTCACAGTTTCTGGAAATGTATACGCCCTTTTTCAAATGTGATATCAGCATCACATTTAAAAAAACAGAGAGGCTTCTTGGAGTAAAGATGTGGAGAGAATCAGCACTCTGGGAAAGACTGCGCAGGCAAAATCATCAAATTTATTCATTTACATTTGGAACAACTGGCCCAACTTTCCCAAAACCAGAATAAAATTGACAACCTTTACTTGGCTGAGCAAAGATGTTGGGCTTCCTTTAAAGTAGGATGTTATATATCAAGGTGTTAATCAGGGAAGTATCAACTTATTCTTGTTTGATTGACAGATCGATTGTCCCATGATTCAAATCTGACATCCCGCCCCTTACCTTGGCGTCTGGAATTCAGTCTCACTCTCTTTGAAGCACAAAATCAGACAGAGACAGAATCGATAGAATGAATGGCTCAGAGAGCAATACGAGGTTTTTTAAGGTGACACGGTTATGTGCTCTGTGATACTGCAGAAAAGTATCACTGGCAGCTCAAGTGGGGTGAAGCATCCATGCTGCCATCTGCTGGAAGAAAACATCAGTTTGGTGACAGAAAGAAGCTTGATAAGATTTTCTTATCTGTTGCACAGAGATTCACACACACACACACACACACACACACACACACACACACACACACACACACACACGGGAAAGGGATAAATAGGTATTTCAGCTGATAAAAAAAAAGATACACAAACTTAATTACGGCCAAGGACATGTGGCTATGGCCTTGAAGTGAGGATGTGCTGCAGGTGTAAATCCACCCGATCAATCTTGAAAAACCCTCATGCCATCATATCTTGACTGTTCTGCTGTCTCAACAAAGTTAAAAAGCACACACACACACACACACGCACACATTTCACCGTGCACACTGAATGTGTCATTCACACAGCCGATGGCCTGAAGCTGCAGCTGAGTGACTGTCATATGGATCCCGCAGAGCCTCCTCACCTCTGCCGGCGAATTCATGCCTTCATTGGTTTTCTCTTATTGATCTCTGCGCTCACACGGCATCGGCGGTGATCGAACCCATCAGCCGGCTGATTGACGATATATTTCACAGCCATATCGCAAAACCCTGGGAGCTGCCTACAGCTTAATCCACTTGTGCTCCCCTAATTACTGGAGTGTGTCAGAAAAATGAAATGTGGCATAATTCAATCCCCACTCTCTCAGATGTGCCCAGCATGCTGAAACAAACTATTAAAGCAGGCCGCGCGCCAACCGACACGAGCTCAGGCGCCACCCGTCCCCGTGCAATCGCCTGTGGGCAGCCCCCCCCCCCCCGTGACGTGACTTCCAATGAGTTTCCCCCCGTCTGACGAGAGCCAAGGACGATGGCTCAGGATGGGAGGCCTTGTGTGCAAAGGCAGACGTGATCCCCGCTGCGGGCAAACAATGGGGCGTTGTTCTGAAGACACGATCGCACCCGCAGGGGGGGAGGGAGGGAGGGAGGGAGGGGGGGGGGGGGTTTGGAGAAAAAAGGTACCCCATGGCACAAATCAATTGCTTGTGCTCAGCTTCACTGACATCCATTCCTGCAGTCACACACATTTAGGGAAATGGACAGGAGGAAGTGAGGGATAAACTCTGTTTTATATGTTATTTATTCAATAAGTCACCGTCCTGTGTCTCACATAAATCCACTCACCCTCATGTAGGACGGAGTTGTAACAGCGTGTTTATGTGTACCTTTTTCCTTCACTGTCTTATTGTCACATCACACAAAATCTACCTGGTAATTCGGCTGTTTGCCTTCATCGAACAGGAAAGTGTGTAGCGTAGGATTGAGAGCGTGGAAGGAATGACATGCGGGGAAAGGAGCCACAGGTCGACACTTGACTATAGCCTCCATACATGGGGCGCAACATAGCCGCTAAGCTATCCGCGCCCCAATATATTGATTGAATATTCACTTAGCATTTGATTAGAGATTGTGGCTGTTAGCTGAAAGCAACAGAAAACTAAGCTAACATATTTTTCTTAGATTACAAAGTCGTCCTCTCGTTTGACGTCCCTGTTTGTCATTTAATTTGTCTCGTTTATTATCCAAGTCCATCCCATTGTATTTCATGTTCTCATATAGCTTTCCTGATCTATAATGCGGTGTAAATTCAACCCTGTTAATTTATCGATTTCACTGCATTTGTATAGAAAAACTGTATAAAGAGTCATTGCTGCTACCTTAAAGTTACGCTAAGCTAAGTTATTGCTTGATTTGTGAATTTCTTTCCCTTGTGTACGCGCTGGAGCAGCCGTAGAATTAATATGACATAGCAATAAGTGTAAGTGCATATAGAGATCCTGGTGTTCCAGCGTCGTTGGTCTCAAGCTAACACAACACAAAAGGTCAAGCGGTCACAGAGACTCACTGCCGCATGCTGAGATTTCAGCCGCAGATACCGGACCCTCACTGTGATGTTAGTTTCAGAAGGTTTTCCTGATCTTATTCCGCCTGGCTGGGGGGCAAATCTGTTCATTTCAGACACAGGGAATCCTCCATTAAACTTCATCCAAACCCTGCACACACACAGTGAGGGGGGTTCCTGGCAAACAAGAAGTGAATAGTGGAACATCAAAAACAATGTCGTTTTTTTTTCAAGGGGACATCTGTTCATTTTCTCTGCCGCGCTTCTCTGAAAAACCTTGAAAGAACACGATTACCCGGGGCCTGTTTCTTTTTTTTTTTTTTTTCTTCGATGAAGTGACGCTGCGCTCAAGCAGGTGGGTTGGGCTGGAGAACACACACACACACACACAAATAGAGAGACACACACGGAGACGCATCATCTGATGGATGCCAGCCACGCGTGTCCTTGGTTGATGTGCTGTTTCCACGGCAACACGGGGGTCTTTATCGTCATCGCGCAGAGAAGCCGGGTTAAGCCAGTGCAGGAGTTTCTTTAAATAGCCATCAGCCGTTCACAACAGCACACTATTAGGCAAACCGCCAGGAACTCAGAAACCGCCTGCTGTGTCGTCACCGCAACAATAATAGTCCTTATTTTTAGAATGCTTTTCGAAACAGAAAAAAAAAAGGCCTGAAGCTTGAATGAATCACAGAAGGTGGATGAGTGGTTCAGAAAGTTGAAAATGTGAAAGGACACAAGGACTTCTCGAAGAAAAGTTCAAGATAAAGAAAACATAACAGGGGGACTGAAATATCGTTTCAAATGTTAGGACCAATTCAGCCTCTACATTACACAGCTACATCCTTGAAACACCAAAACATTCTTACAAGTAGTTTAAGGTGGTTTCAAATTGGGGATTCCGGTCCTGGATCCGAGTACGCTTCACCCCAAAGTACGGTTCATTTGATCAGTGTGAACTAATGTTGGAGAACTAGAAAGAGAACTTGGTCTCGAGACCGCTCTCGGCCTTGTCTCGGTCTCTGACTGGGGGGACTCCAGATTTCAAATCAAGACCAGTCAAGACCACTGAAAGTCTATTTTCTCACTCATCACTGTAATTAGAAGGAACATGCTTCTTTCTAAAAGACAGGTTATTTCAATTCATATGTAGGCCTACTTTGATTTTTTGATCCCCCGGTTACGGCCGCAACCTTCCCAGTGTTATGACACAACTTGATGGTTTGTCAGAGATATTTACGGTCTTGGTCTTGGTCTCGATCCCTGAATGTCTTTGGTCTTGTCTCAGTCTCTTTAGCTGAAATGTTGAAACACGCCGACAGAATGTTCAACAAACACACCCAGTGACAGACGCAGCTGCACAGATTTACAGAGCCGAGCCAATTTCTAAACATTCACACAATTTTCAAGCAGGTTTTTTTCTTTCCAGTCTGATTGTTTTTCATAGTTTCAGTCAATTGTGAGCTTCTTCTCCTCCTGCATGAGAGAACGCAACACCACTGCAGCTTGCAGAGCCCGCAGGGAGAGCCTCCGTAATTACTTTGTCCTTTTTGTTTTGTACTTCACGGCGGATGTTTTGAGGGTTTGTTTGAGCGTGCTCAGACTCTTTTACTCCAGTATATGTAGGGTGAAGGGTCTATGAATAACTTTTAGCATCTGTGAATACAACAAAACAACAAAAACTGTTATTATTCAAGGCAAGGTGGGACCTCCGTCGAGGTTTAATGAGTTTTTACTGCTCCGGCGGAAATAAACAGGACACACATCATCAACTCAGACTATTTATACCCACATCATTTAAAGTTTGATTAGAAATCCATTAAATGGCCTTTTTTTTAATGCATTTAAACTCATGACCATTCTTTCCCTTTCATCAGTTAGTTTATCTTTCGCTCGAGCGTCGCTCCAGCGTACGTGTGATTCATATATTGTTCTGCATATAAAACCTGAGCAAATGAAGCTGACTTTGTTTTGGACAAAGGTTACTCTAGTTGACAATAAGTGCTGTATGAAGCCTCAGGTTCGACTCCATCTCTTGGCCCTCCACTGCATGTCATCCCTCACTGTATTTCCTGTCTCTATGAGGATAGTGTATCATTAAAAGTTGCAAAAACAGCCCAAAATACAATCTAAAAAAAAAAAACCACACTATCCTGTCACACTGCACAAAATGTAACCTGAGACTTATTCTGACGCTGTGATGAACCCCCGAGTTCTCCCAATCTCCTCCTGAGGAGCCAAGATTTGAACTTCGATGCTTTTACAAACATTTAATGGACCTGTGCGTGCTCATGAAGGGAGGGGTTTCCAGGCTGGATCCTGATTGCTGCATAAAAAAAAAACGTTTCTCTCCGAACCACGGTGCAAGCTAAATATAAAAAGATTAAAATAAATATACAAAAATATAAAGGATAAAATACAGATATTACAAGATGGTGTGCAAAGATATGCATTCAGATTCTTTGATTTGTTGGTTGTGCAGCTTTGTTGAGTGTGAGTATAGACTCTCAATATGTTCACTGCAACAAAAAGAGTGTTTCAAAAAGCCAAATGTCATTTTTCTTACACATGTTGTCGACTTCTGTCAGTATGTTTGGGCTATAGTTAAATACAGTAGATAGTACGGGTAGATATTTACTCAAAGGGTTTATATACGAGATATATTTATACATACAAACACTCTGGCATGAATGCACTTTTGTCTGTGTGACACACAGAGAAGAATACACAAACACACACACACACACACAGATATATATATATATATATATACACCCCCTATGGCCATGCACCATCCCTTCCACATACGCTTAGTCACAGAGGAGATTATGAGCGAGTGGTGGGTGGGCGCTGACTCATGCAGGGAAACATTCATCAGTGCTGTATCAACATTAAGGTGTTGTGACATCAACTGCGTCTTCCAGCGACTGCAAAAAGTTGGAAGTGACAACGGCTCTAATCCAATAGGATCTCAACGTGTCGGCGGTCGTAAACCCACGGTTATGATATTGGAGCGCAGGAAATTCACACTAATTGGGAAGTGCAGTGTGTCAGTTCATGCTTCACGTGATGCAGTGCTGCAGGATTACCTCTAGAGGGAGCTCTAAGTAAGGCAGCAGGAGATGATGGTGCTGAATGCAGGGAGGGAGGGAGCACAATGTCCTATATCAAGCTTATTGATACCTCTAAATTTATGACAATTATAAAAAAAAAAGATTGAAAATTCATTTTTTAATTTTAGCTTTAAAAAGAAAAACAAACAAAAAGAATAACTTTGAAAGAAAATGTTTGTTTTTTTAACATTATGACTATCATTCTCAGAAATATGAACTCCCATTAAATGTGTTTCTGTTCAAATAAGTTATTTTGCGTCTTTTTAATGTTTTATTTGTATGTATCTTAAGTGATGTTTGTATGTATGGCCGCTCATTGTTGATCAGAAACTCTGTTCATTGAGCTGCTGCCTGTCCTGTCCAGAACACTCTTGAAAAAAGAGATATTTTATCTCAAATGATTTCTTCACTGGATAAATTAATGAACAAAAAAAAACTTTTCTGTTTCACATTTTCACTAATTAAAGGAGCAATATGTAAGATATCTACTGAATCACCTTCCTCTACCATCAGACATTATTTTCCAGAGCACATGAGTTATTCATTTCTGTCCTAAAGGCAATTTCAACCCAAATCCTAAAACGTCTATCTGGAGGAACATGACCAACCCTGTCTTTAAATAATTGATATATTTTGCACTGAAAATGAGTCAGATCACCATGTATATTTGCCCTTGTGGGGAAAGTACGATTAGAAGTCACAGTTCAATTAAACAACTCCCGTTAAATTGGATAATGTTGCAGCGCAGCAGCCTGCTAATGTGCGCTGACACCACATTATGTCATTAAGCGGAAGCTGGCCGTGGTGTATCCACTCTCACACTGTTTACTGTTCACTGTCGGCTCCTGCTGCTCCTCCTCTTCCTCCTTCCTCTCCCTTTTCTCCCACTTAGATCACACAGACTCATGCGGCCCACCCTCCCTCACAGCAATTTCCGGAAACAAAGCTGAGGCGGGCAATTTGTGTGTGCAATCACACACTGATAAATAATTAAAGGCAGTTTATTTTTTTCTTCCCAGCATTAAACACGAGGGGCCAGAAGTGAGTCCAAAAGACACAAACGACGGAGAGGCTGACGATCACGGCTTCTATTGATTATTCACTTTGCCTTAGAGAGATTTTTTTTCCTTTAATTAGTCAACGCAGTCTTGTAATTAGTCACCGGAAGTGCCTCTAAACGACCATTACCTGGATTAAATATAGATGAGTGCTGGTCTGAACACACAAGACCCCGCCCCCCCTCGCCATCTCCCCCACTGCCTGTTCCATTAACATCTGTTTCCGTTTCTGCTTCACATCGTCAGCTGATAAATACAGATTGGATTTAGCTGGAAGCACCTCCATTAGCATACTTTACGTAGAACCTATCCCGTTTTTGAGTGGATGATCGTAAAAAAACAACAACAACAACCTCAGTTTAAATGGTCAGACGCGTATACCATGAAGCGAGTTCAACATGTATTGTTTCTTTGAATGAGCCGGCTCGACAAAGCCTGAAGTCGCTTTTAGAGACATTGGGTATCATGGAGGTGGTTATCGACGGTCAATTACCGTAAATCTTTCTGCTTCATGCTCACGTTAAAGGAGACGTCATTTGATGCTTCTTCCTCACAAAAACAGGAACCTTACCAGCTGTCAAACATTCCCAGGTAATAATCAATAAAAGATGACAGCACCTTCAGCTGATTTACAGCCATCACTCTGAATATAACCTGGTATCGATCAGGTTCTAAGTTTAGAGTAAAGAAGGCCACACACCAGACGATTTTCAAATCTTAACCCACTTTGTAAACGTTGGGAGACCACAGACATGAGGACAGTTTCAACCTTTCCACCGACAAGATCTCACAGAAACTCACGTGATCAAACGATAGTTCAGAAGAAATATAATAATAATAATAACTTTATTTATATAGAACCTTTTAAAAACACAGGTTTACAAAGTGCTTTGACAAACAGCAAAAACAAGAGCAAACTAAACCAAACACAGAAGAACATAAACAACAGCAAGAACAACATAACAAAATACTAAAAATAATTAAATACAATTCAACAGAAAATAACCCAAAGTGCACGATACCCAACAGACATATATAACCCGACCATCACAAGAACCATGATAAGAACCCAGGAAACACAAGAACCCAAAAACAAACATGGAGGACGATCGACATCGTCAGCTTGCTTTCATGCTGTGTTAAATTTTGCAGCGAAAAACAGAAAGTGCCAAAAACTATACTGATTAAATCCAGGCTCAGAAGTCTGATTATGTGCAGCCCAAGCTAAAGGTTGAGATGTCAGAGTATGAAACATCCGGTTGGTGACGCTTCCAAGGCTGCTCGATCTCATTGGCTGCTGCGGGTATGCCATCGTAAAAACATTGGAGGACATTTGATTTTTAGGCTCTGGCTCCAGCAGTAAAATAATCGTAGTGACACCACACAATTATTTGGACAACAATTTGGATACAACAAGAGTCTAATTGGGCCACGCCCCCCCGATCGTTGCGAGCAGCACATTGGGCCAAAAAAATAATCTAGTGTGTGGCCATCTTAAGTTACCATGGTGATCTAGCCAGGTTAAAAGACAGCCAGCTCTGAAAAAAGTGATTTTAGGCTCAAATGACCTGGCTTACCCTCTCATCTGGCTACATGGTGCACCCCCCCCCCCCCCCCCCCCCCCCCCCCAGGTCATGCTCAGAGACGATTTCTACCAAACTAAAAGTGCAAATCTATAAGTTTTTTTTTCTCAATTGCAAAAACAAGAAAGAGGAACAAAACAATCATTCCAATGCCAATGATCTTATGAATAAGAAGTGATTCATTCACAGAGGGAGCAGCAGAAGGCTCTCAGCCCACGGACAGGCTGAGTGAGTGGGGGTGGAGTGGAGCGGCGGCGGCGGTGGGTCCACTCAGCAGACAGCAGACTCACTCAGGAACATGACAGGACATGCTTCAAAGCTGACATGAACATCCCTGTTTGCCTCCACGATGCCAGAGACAACAGGAAGCTGTTAGTGTTTTTCTTGTAACTGAGTTAATGACTTGAACACAATAAATATGTACAAAACAAACAAACAGGAAAACTACAATAAAGGGACTGTAGAAGAATGATTGGGTCGTAGTTACAGGGACCCAGATTAAACATGATCCAATGACTACAATAAGTTTCTTTCTGGACAACAAATATAACATGTACAAGTTTATTCCAAAACTATTATGAGCGTTCCCCTTAAAGATACAGTGTGTAGATTCCGCCACCAGGGGGCTCTCAATCAAAACAATAACATAAGATGACGTCAAGGCTAGCGGGGAATCATGGGACTTCTCTCTGCTATTCAAAATAGAATATTGTTGGGGGCAGTAGCTCAGGCTGTAGGGACTGTCTGTCTGTTGGGAACCAGAAGGGTCGTCAGTTCAAGTCCCGGTGCGGACCAAATCTGGAATTTGGTCTGGAAGCTGGAGAGGTGATAGTTCACTTCCTGAGCACAGCCAAATAAACAATATAACGCCACACACCACGATTTAACCTCATGAAAGCAGCTAAGCTACACTGAGTTATTTTAGTGATGTTGAAGTTCATGTCTGAAAGTTATTGCTCTTGTAAACACAACGGTAAGTGTCGTTCACAGTTTTTTTTTTTTTTTTAAATAAAGTCATGTGACCGCTGTTTGCACCTTTACGGTTCCTCGGCGGCGGGCATGCAGGAATGTTAAGAGGGTGGAAATGCAACATTTAATCCCAAACGTCCTCATCAAAGCCTGCGAGGCTGCTCTCACTGGACCATTGTTCAGACTACAAAGGAGAGAGAGAGAGAGAGAGAGAGAGAGAGAGAGAAAGAGAGAGAGACCTGCTTTGAAACACAGCCGTGTTATGAAGAGGGAATTTTAAAGAATTAATAATTCATTTTTTAAACAAATATTACAGACAGAAATACAGGAAACACAAGACTGAAAGAAAAGTGGTTCCAAACTTTTTTTTTTTACGTCTCATGAAACATTTTTCTTCTCAGATTTGGTCGTTGTGATCTTTGACTTTGTATTCTTGTGAGCAGATATAAGTTATGTCATATTTCTCTGCTAGGTTAGAGCCCTGTGTGGGACTGTTTTATTAATGTTACTCCCGCCTGCTCCCGCTGGACTTCTGACCATACCCCCCCCCCCCCCCCACACACACACACACAGCCACAGTGTGTGGTGATCCACTCCCGCCTGCACCAGCACAAACTCTGACCATTCACATTTAATATGAACAAACCGGCAGCCACGTTAAAACTGCCCGCTCCTGCAAGATTGAAGAAAAAAATGGACTGCTGGATGGATATTTCCATTTTTTTCTTTATCTTGTAAATCCACTCTTCTGCTCACATTTAATTACAGAGGTCTTATGGAGGTCCCACAGAAGACGAAATAGGGAGAAGATTCAAGAGAGAGAGAAAGGGCTTCCTGAAAGCCATCGCATTGGATTCAACGCAGGCAACGGGAGATTGAGAGGAACGAGGGATGAGGCAGAACAAATTGGAATCACATGGATTGAGGAAAGGGAATGATTGAGGACAGACAAGAATAAAAAAAAAAGGAATTAAAGACACTGAGGGAATACACGTATCTATACCAGCTGTGAGACGTTTTTTCATCTCCTGCTCTACCTTACACATTTAAAAAATCCCTGGAATAACAGGTCTATTTCTGACGTAGAGTTTCTACAGAGACATGGAGTAGAGTCTGAAATTGCCACTTGATAAAGACACAATGTCCCCATGTGGGGGAAAAAAAAAAAAGAAAACACACACTCCCAAATATGCGCCCACCCCTTTTCCTCGGACATCTAGAAACATCAGGAGCTATTTTTAACAACTTCATCCGCTCACAACGAAACCGTATCGCTCCATTCCCCCCCCCCCCCTCTTTCCTCCTCGCTCGCTGTTGCCATGGAGCTCCGAATCAATGACATCACGGGGGGAAGAGAGTGTGTGTGTGTGTGTGTGTGTGTGTGTGTGTGTAAACTTGCATGTGTGTGTGTGTGTGTGTGTGTGTTTGGAGATGAAAGCTGTAATCTGCAGACTGGGTGAACACACAGCCAGCAAGCAAATATCAGGTGACGAGCAGAAGCACAGGCGGCAGGCCTCCAGCTGGAGCGCGCGCACACACACACACACACACACACACACACACACACACACACACACACACAGAAGTCACACATTAGACAAACACTCTACGTGGCACACAGAAATAAACACATCGAGCTCATGCAGCTTCAAACTTAACCGCTCGACATCCATCACAAACAACCAGCCACTTCCACATGTTCTCATACGGCCACATGAACGCATGAAAAATAGCTGAGTGGTTAAGCAGGCGTTGACACTAAGTTCAATTTGCCCTCTTGACCTCTGGGCCAGTAGCTTGCTGATATGTGATTGGCCAATACTGCATGGACAAACAGAAAAAAAAAGAACTCTTCTGGTTACCATTCTGCAGGACCCCTTACTTGGAAGTCGATGCTTGACGGGCAAAATATTTGGGATGCCAACACAATATCAATACAGACCTTTGAGTACCTCTGTCAGGCAAAACCACTCAAGAGTGTGTGACTAAAGAGGCAGAGAATAGCAATTACTCAAGAGTTATGTGATAACGCCGTCTGGCGGAACTAATCCATGAGCGAGTGAACCCGCGGAGACAGACTGTGGACGCGTGACGCCATGCATGCGCCGCGAAACATCCAGGGCGTGGAAGAATGCGCGGCACGGAGTCAAAGTGTGTCCAGTTTGGTAGATAGAATGCGTCCTGTCCGACACAGCTGCAGCGCTGATAAGCCTCGCCTTATCTCTGTTGCCAACAGCTGCCCCCCCCCCCCCCCTCCCCGCAGAGAAAGCTGGAGCAGACAGTACACACAGCAATGGAACAAAACCTGAAATAATGCCTCCATTGTTCCATCGCTTTATGGCCTTTTCTACCTCTCTCTAACACACACTCACACATCAAACACTCCCCACTCTCTGTTTATGGCACAGAGAAGCCACAGCAGTGTCGCCCTTGTTGCTTTTACACTACATCATGGCCGCCCCCCCCCCCACCCCCTTGTTTACTCTGCTCTTCTCGCTCTCTCATCTATAAAAGGCGCTATAAATACAACATATGGACCCACGCCCACACACCTCCACTCCTCCAATTGGCAGCACACTAGAGAGGCAGCATCACATAAAACCCAGCATGACACTCCTCACTCATTTATCTCCCTCAGACCTGCTCCACCTTTTGTAATTGAAGCTCCAACGCCGGGATCCCGCGACAGTGCCAGCACACATGCAAATCAGCGGCGCCCGTGTGTGCAGACGAGCCACACATGCAAAGTATTTGCGGGGCCAGAAATGGCCAACACCATGCAACAGTAAAGGGCATCCCTCATCCCCAAGAGAAGACAGGGCAACATGTTTCATTCTGCTCCTACGTCAACAAAGCTACAGCAATTTTTTTTAAATAAAAAACTTTGGAGAAAAAAGTCACCAAACTAAATTTGACACACCAACAAACCCTGTTGTTTTAAATACAGGCCTTCAACCGCCGACAATCATAGTTGTTTATGTTAGCGTCAAAATGTTAATTACTGCTTAATCATACAATAACTTTTCCCACCTGTGCAACACTTAAAAGCCTTATAGTTAAAAGCTTTATATGCAATTTTTTCATCCAGCAGATGTCGCCCTTGAGCACCAGCATGAAACCAAAACAACTCGCGGTGCATTGTTGTGTTAGCATGCTAATGCTAGCGATCTTTATTATGCTCGTCTCTTCACACTGCATGTAAATTTACCTGAAATGAGCGTGATCTAGAAACACAGTTAAGCAGTGAGTACAGTATGTTATTCTTCTTTTCTCTAGTCCCTCAATTAAACAACTTTTATTCGCGAGGGGGAGGAGTCAGCCGGCCGTCCGGGCGATGTAAACAAACTGAAGATAGGACTCTGAAAACTCTGAAAACATGACAGACAGTGGGACTCGGGTGTTACACCCATTGTAGACAGTCATGACTCAGAGTTATTTTCAGAGGATATACTTGATTTATATTACATTTAAGTGTGAAAAATCACATAGAAAGACTTTAAAAACATGCAAAACAATGGATGTTGTGCGGACAGAAACAATCGTTTTAGCATTTTTGACAAGGCAGCGCATCTTGAGAGAACATCTTATACCTCCATTTTTTGTTTTTGCTGAAGTTTATGTATAAAATACTGTCAGAAAAAACAACATTAATCATTCAAATAAAAGTATTCAATTCCAAAATTGACCCGATATGAATGTAAAACATTTTCCATTGAATTACGGGACAACAGAGACAGCGGAAGGCTAAATAGGTTAGCTTAGCTGTGTTGACAGAACTTTCAGTCCAATGCAGTTTCTTCTTAAAAAGGAAGCATGAAGAAGGTAAGTTTAGTAGTCAGTTTTAGGTGAAGTACTTTTGGCATAATTAATCCCGGGTGATATGTTATTGGGGCTAACCTCTAATTTAAAGATACCGCAACTCCTCAAAGATGCTAACAGGTTACTCTGGGGCTAAATTACAGTCCATGTCCCATGTGACCGCCGACACAGAGAGCGTTATTATGTCGACATAACGGGACTGTGTTAACATTATCAGCTCTAAAAACAGAATGACGTAGCAACTTACTGTTAGATCCACATGCTTCGGTCAGCCATGCAGCTTTCCGGTGGTAAACTTTGTTTTCAGAAGCTTTTCTAACACACTGAGAAGATCAGAGAAGATAGTAGCTCATTCGGCTAACATGGAGGCAGCCATCTTGTTTGTCTGTCTTCTTCTCCTTTTTTGGAGTTTTATGGCGGTTGGCATCCTTAAATGTTGCATTACCGCCGCCTACTGTATTTTTACTCGTTCAACAGTGCGCATATTTACATTGTCCACCCAAAGTGATCCATGTCCTAGGAATTTTCCGCTCTATTAGCGAGACACAATACTGTTTTGGTCCGTCGACCAATCAGAGGCTGTATCTGTGATCAGCTGACATGTAAGAACCAATGATAAGCCAGGGCAACCAGAAACAGATTGGTTGAAAAATATTTGAGATTGGGGTCGCAGTTGTTTCATGAAGGAGCTGGTGGTGGGTTCTGAGGCTCGACCAGTTGAGAACCACTGATCTGGAGCAGGTTTTCAGAGAAGGATCACCAGTTTCAGGGGGTCAGTGGTTTCATTTTTTTTATAACTCCATCCACAATTGAGTAAATACAATTTGCATAGATGTTTTATCTGAAAGATGGGATCATGAAATATGGTCTAATTTGTATAGTAACACCTATCACTGGGGCGATGGAAAAAGGAACATCCAAGTTTTTTTTCCAGTGGAGACATGTGGCTAGAAAGGGAAGTCTTGTTTGCAGGTCACATTACATTTCCAATGCAAATAGTGATAGTGTGACACGTCGTTGAGAGACACACATCTGCATGTGGAGAGGAGAGGAGGGCTTAACGTTGCAGCCTTTAGCTCATACTGTAGGAAAATAAGATAATGGTTTGTATACATGCAAGTCAACCTTCCCTGTGGGTTTCACTCAAACAAGCCTCACAATAACATCTACTGCAGGTGGAAATGTGACTGATGTTACGTCATGTGTCGAGCTGACACCCTACTGGATCCTCTAATTGGTTCAGTGGGAGTCCCTGTGAGGTGATAACAAGGGACCGTGCTTCATAAGAAATGCATCCTGGGTGTAGAACAGTACCTCCCCATTCATCCCGATGTGACGAGGCATCAAAGCATTTGCTCATGACCTACTGCTGATAACCTTATAAATAAAGGTGGATCTGTATTTGAGAGCGATAAAAAACATATAGCTTTCTTTGTTGGGCGTTGAGTTGCATTACGATATTAAAGCATGTGATGGCAGCATGATGTTTAAAGACAAGAAGCTGGAGAGAGGAGCATAATTAATAGCGCAAAAATATATTCATTAGCTGCTGAAGGTTTTTTTTTTTTAATTGATACAGCGACTCCATGTGGTTTGTAAATGGTTTTTATTAGCAAAATAAGGGAGATGAGTTTACAAAGATTCTCCATCTGTGGAGAACATACACGTACATTGACAGTTGTGGCAGTTTTTTTTTCGTTTTATGAACAGATCCAGGATCGTATTAATCACTCCTCTTGGCCAAGTAGTACTGATCTAAAAAAAATTAAAAAAAACAACAGACCAGGCTCCCTTGACCTTCTCCTGAATGAAACGCTTCATGGATCACCAAACCATCACTGAACATGATCCAAGAACACATCTGAACCTTCAAACAATTCATCCTACATCCTCGCCTTAACAACCGTCTTCTCCGTGGTTCAGTTTATTCTCTCCTTAACCTCTCCTCGTAAATACATTAAAATATACATGAAGATGCGCCTTACTCTGGTCTTTGTACTTTGAACACTTGAACGTATTACAAGCTCAGCGCATCAGCTCGCCATTTTCCGAATGTTTGGGAAGAATGGATATTTTTGTACACTTTAAAAACCAGAACCCCAGATCGTTGGGGTGAACGTCATAATATACATCTCAGTATTGTACTGTGTGATCGGCCAGTAGGCCTTCCATTGTCATGGCGGGTGGGGTGGGGTTGGGTGGGGGGGGGGGGTAGGGGACTGTGGAGGCTACATGTTGGTCACCATGAAGACCCATGTACCTTTTAGACCAGAGTGAATCCTTCCTCCTCCTCCTCCTCCTGATAGCTCAGTGATGTGCACATAGAAGATAGCAGGAACACTTAACATATGAAAACAGTATACCTCTTAATGTTTAGAACAAGTCAGCAGGCAACAGAACAAGCATTGGGACTACGACCGCAGTAAAAAGGCATGCGAAGGCACAAGTACCAACAAACTGGACTCAAAGTTGGACCCCTTTTCTTCCCTTTGTTTGGTTGCAGGGAGGGAAGAAAAGAAGCATTTTTTCCACCAACAGCAAAAATGTCCTTTTCCAGAGACAGCGGTAGAAGGAACAGCAAAAAACGTGATCTCTTAAAAAAAATAATTAAAACAAAAAAGAAAGTAAGTATTTCTTTTTTTTTTTTTTAAATGTGTGCGGAACATTTGACGCCTTTACGATGATACAAACATCCTACACAAATGTCATAACGCTATCAGAATGTTCCAAGACAAAAAGAAAAACATAAATAAAGCTGTTAAAAGTGGCGTATAGTACAGCACTGGTCCATGACTGATCCTCTCGACTTCTCTGCAGCTTCTCTGCTGAAGATGCTCCATAAAGTGGCCCCACTGTCTGAGGAGAGAAAAAAACATACAGAAAAATGATTTTAAGAGACGCTTGAAGAGCTTGACCTTGCCGATACTATTTCAAAAACATCTGAAATGAAGCAGAAAATGTATTCAAGCTTTATAAAAGAGACATGGTGGCTCAGTAATTAAATTAGCATAATTCTGATGTATCACACAACATCTATTTGATCGACTCTAGCTTTATTACCCCACCATTTTTTTTATCGAAGAACTTTTGTAACCAGATTTGCATCAAGCAATAAGATGAATGGTCGAGTTTTTATGCTTAGAGAAATTAAAGGTGACATATAATGTATAATATATAATTCACTTCACCATGTTTTTTCTAACACTGACATGTGCCCCTAGTCTGTCTACTAACCCCCCCGGCTATGAGAAAAGTCCATCCTCTCTGTCTTTTGCCTGCTCCACTTTTCAGAAAATGTGTGCTCAAACAGGAAGTTTGGAGATTTTCCCTTCATGACATCACAAAGGGCAGTAACCCCTCCCCCAGGTGGGTGACACTCCCACAGCTAGGTGTTTGTTCTGACCTCTGAGTCTGCCTTCTCACCGTAAACAATAGGGCATGGAGTGAGAAAGCCCAAGCCACATCCCCTTACAAAAAAGGGGCGTGGTCAAACAAAGTTAATTTCCATTTAAAGCTACAGACACAGAAACAGTCTTTTCTGAGCCGGGCTGAAATAGAGGGGTTTATAGGCATGATCAAATACAGGATCAGAGTGGATTTAGAACAAGAAACTTATTTTTAGGGCGCTCTGTGACTTATTTAAAGTGGTTGGAAAGGAGGATAATACGTGACCCCTAACGTAGGATGATAAAGAAAGGTCCTCACCAAGAAAAAAACGTTCTAATTTTTCGTCGTCACCCCCCTCAGAAGAGCCCACAGTCTTTCAGGTTGTTCTTGATGATAACGTCGGTGACGGCGTCGAAGACGAACTGCACATTCTTGGTGTCTGTGGCGCAGGTGAAGTGGGTGTAGATCTCCTTGGTGTCCTTCCTCTTGTTCAGGTCCTCGAACTGACACTGAATGTAGGCAGCTGCTTCCTCGTACGTGTTGGAGCCTGGAAGTGAAAGAGACAGGAAGTCAGAGCTGAGGAAAAGGGTATTGAAACTGTTTACAGTCTTGTGTTTGAGTACTGAGAGACATGATTCCTCTTCACCCTGCTAACAAGGCTTGTTCTTTTAAAAAACTGCTATTGGTTAGAGAATTGATGTTGTTATATAAGTACATACCAAGCTTAAAGCCCAAAGACATAGTTACAGACAATCTGCACATTGTTCTTACTTTTTCTCTTATTCATTCTTTAATACCCAGAACTTAAGGTTTTAATACGTTGGATTTGATAAAACAAAATCAATGTGTAAAAAAAATAAACAAAAGGCAAGAGAGTGATCTTCCAAGGTGCTGAAGAGGCAGGATTTTGTTACCTTTAGCACTTTCCCATTTCCAGTCCTAATGCTAAGCTAACCAACTGCATGCTCCAGCCTTTTATTAAATTGTCATATATGAGAAAGGGATTAAATATGCAGGAAAGCACTGAAGCCCTTTTCTTCTAAATTTAAAATATAATCCATAACTCATCCTTTTTATGGCAGAATTTGTACATTTGACCCCAAAAGCTGTTTTTTGTAAACATGTATCATCAGCAGTGCCTCAGGGGTAACTTTTAAAATAAATATTGACAAATTGAAGAAGATTAGTTTTTCTATGAAAAGCTGCCAGTCTTACCAGCATATTCTGGGTAGCAGATGGTAAGAGGACTCTTCTTGATCTTCTCCTCAAACAGGTCCTTCTTGTTGAGGAAGAGGATGATGGAGGTGTCCGTGAACCACTTGTTGTTACAGATGCTGTCGAAAAGCTTCATACTCTCGTGCATTCGGTTCTGAGAAGGGGGTGGGGGTGGGGGTGGGGGGTTAGGGAACATGTTGATAACTGGGCTTTGGAGCAGCACCCATCCTTTTACTCGTACTTCTTCCCATTTGATTGCAGTGAATAAAAGTTGTACTAGTACTCACCATCTCCTCGTCCTCAGCCAGCACCAGGTCATAGTCGCTGAGGGCCACGCAGAAGATGATGGCGGTCACACCCTCGAAGCAATGGATCCACTTCTTCCTCTCGGACCGCTGACCGCCGACATCAAACATTCTGCCGGGGAGGAAAACAGCAAACATGAATACAAATATACACAATACAAGCAGTGTTGTTGAGTTATGAAACCCAAAAACATCTGGAAGAGTTGCTGAGGCCGCAGGGTTTCGCGATTAAACTTAGCGATAAAGGGGAAAGGAAACAGAAAGTTTTTGTTTTCTTATTACTTGATGATAATTCTTCTCTGACAGAGCAGAGAATCCTCGAGGGAGCTGGCAAAAGCCAATGTTCGTTGGACTATTAGCAGCCAAAGAGCTTTAAAAAGGTCACATACAACGCCAAACACACTCAACCATTTCTTCTGACACATACAAGTGTCCGAAAAAACGTAAAAAAAATAGGGTATGGAGCATGAAAGCCCGAGCCACATGAACTTCCAAAGGGGCGTGGCCAGACACAGCTCATTTGCATTTAAAGCTACAGACACAGAAGCAGCCTGTTCTGAGCAGGGCTGACATCGAGGGGTTTATAGACATGATAAAAAAAAAGGATTGGAGTGGATTTAGAGCAAGAAAGCTTTCTGACATGTTTTGAGGAGTTCTGAGACGTATTATAACTTGTTGAAAAGGAGGATAATATGTGACCTTTAACTGCTGTAGAAACCTCACTCCTATAGCAACCAGACACCTCATGTTCTGTAGCTGTATTTGTTGGTATGTGGCTTTAAGAAGTGAAACAATCCAGTATTGTTTTCTGTGCTATCTATGAGACCTACAGCTACAGCTAAAGCTAACCCCGCAACTCACACTTTAACCTGACATGATGCCTTACAAATGCCTCAATATGTTACATTCAGTTAATTTCTTAACATGTGTTGTATTGTTTGAGTAAAGCAAAAAGAAAAAAGAAAAAAGAATACAAGGTAAATGATACTTGTTTTTAAATGAGACAGTTGCATAGGGTCGAGGATGACGCATTTCATACGCTGAAACAAAGAAGCCCTATTAGCTCCCACTGGTCTAATAAACTGCAAATATGTCCGGGACAGGACATTTTTCACACTTTTCAAGGCATGATTAAGTAATGGAATTTGTATTGACAATTCTTAATGATGAGCGCCAAGATAAAAGATGTAAACGTTGTAAACAAATGTTTATTTTTGGTCAAAACATGTGAGAGACAGGCTCAGCAGGTCAGTCCCCTTTCATTCTGTTTACCTTCACAGCAACCAAGTTGGTCATTAAACTGTTGAAGTGATGAAAAGGGAATACTTTAGGCTTTAGGGAGAGCTGGGTAGCCCCTGCTGTGAATTTCCTACCTTACATAATTAGGGCGACCTGTGTTGCAATAAACAACAGGGACAATAATGGTGTGTCGTCATGATTGTTTAAAGCTACTGTGAGGAGTTTTTCACTTGTTATGAAACAGACTGAAGATAATCCTGATGTCGCTCATACGACCTACAAAAGCAAACCAGACCATAAGGAACTAAACTGAGTATTTCTTTATAGTCGTTTTGTAAATACTGCTGTAGGGTCGGTGTCAAACTTTCTTTTTTACATTTTCCACTGTAAGGAATCATAAAATATGTTTGTTTTTAGGACAGACTTTTGTTCAGAACACAGCGCCTACACATGCACAGATTAGGGATGGGTACAGTTACTTGAGTGCTGGTTGTTGACTTAATTATTCCAGTAATGTTTCACTACTTGCGCACCTGCACACACGTTGTTTTGGGCAACAATCGTTAGTGTTGGATGTACTTAGGCCAGGAAAAAGGGCGAGTGGAAGTTCTTTGACAAAAACACGATGATCACATGCTGTGCAAGATGCGTGCTGAAAAACTATCATGTCTTATCAACATGCTGTTAAAGCACGAGGAGAAAGCAAACGGACTGAAAAATGAAGCCAATGTGGAAGAGAAAAAAAAACTGCAGTTCCTCGAGTGTCCACTTGAGGCTGGATCCGAAAGAGCCAGAAGTCTCACACACACCCCATATTAAAATATCAACATTTTGTGTACAGCATGGTACTAAAAAACAATTTGGTCTGATTGGTTAATGTCTTTATCCGTACCACAGTTTAAAGAATGAGGCCACTGTCAGTTTTGTTTTTGTGAGTCTATTTTTAGACCATATGGCGTGTAGTTTTCTAGCATCATGAATATAAATGAAACTGTCACCAGCAGCCATGAACCTCTGCATTAATGATGTCATCAGGCTTGCTGCCCCCACATCCTGCCTATCTTTTTTATCACAGGGCAAAACACTGAGTCATCCCTGATGCACACAGACTGTGTCACAACTTACAGCTGTATACGTACAAAGGGGAATTTCAATGGCAGTGAATGAGTCAGTTAAGAGGAAGGAAAGCTAATTAGGCCTCCCTGTGAAACACTTTGAGTCTCCACCAGATGTTATAGTGAGGAAATTCTCACTTGAAGTGCAGGTCCTTGAATGTGAAGTGTGTCTCCACAATGCCCGTGGTTTTGACTCGGGTCCTCAGGACATCCTGCTGGGTCGGGATGTAGGTGGCCTGGGATATCCTGTCCAAATCGTTCAAGTAGCTGGGAGAAGCACACAAAGGGGGGGGGGGGGGAAACAAAGGTGGGGAGAAAGATGAAAAGAGAGCGGAAGGGGAAACAAGGGGGAGAAAATGTGTCAAAAACATTAAGTGAAGTGCAAACAAACACATCTAAATACATGTCATTTTACAAAACATGCATCCAGTTTAAAGATTTATTTGGTGTGATTAAAACAACGCTGATAAAAGTTTTGGAAGTTGCTTTTACATTAAGCTTTCCCAGAGGTAAGATAAAGAAAAAGCTGAAGTCACACTAATGCGTCATGTTGACAAGAATCAATTTCCTGTTGTAAATCAAAACATGATGGCACAAGAGCTCATGTGGTTAAAAGTGATGCCTCACAATAAGCAGGCTGTAGATTTGAACCTGAGCCCTGGTACTTCAATTACCGACTGTGCATTGTTTTCGCTCTGTTCCCTCTGTTTTCCTCTTGCACGCAGTTGACTTTGAAACTCGAGACATGCAGGTGTGAGTGTGTTTGACCGTCTCTGTTATTACAGTAAAAGAGTAGCTATCTGCCCTACACTTTGCAGAATACCTGCAGGGACAGACTCTTGACTTTTCATGGATGTGAAAGGGAACATACAGATATAGTCAAATAAATGCGAAGAAAAATGTGCTTCTTGTAGAATTTTAACAATTTTCTGTTCTTTCCAAATGACCAAATATCTGGTGCCTGGGACTTCTTGTTTTTGTTGTGTGGTATCAAAACAGGTATTGATTTTGTTTGAATTTGACTTGTATCAAAGATTTAGAAAAAAATATGGTATTTGGAAAACCCTCGTCCCATCAAATATTTTAATCAAATGTCCATCTGTAAAAGTTACTTTGAGAGTATATTTCTCTTGGGCAGATTTGACTAATGTAAAGTATGTTTAACTGACCTTCAAAAAGAGTTTAATGATTGAATTATGAAGAAATTCAAGTAATTTCTTCCACTCTATGTCCTTTAACATGTTGTTTCCAGCTCACATCAACAATCCCGTTAGAGCCAGGCCATCTCTCCATGGACTTTAGTGAGAAGCTTCTATATGAAGTCTTGGATGATACATCAGTTTCTGTGCATTTTTTCTATGCATACCACAAGTGCATGCATTTATTTTTTCCTCCTTACATTGGATACTTTCAACAAGATCTGTAAATACAACCCGTGAATGAGTTTGCACTTTTAACAAGGATCCAATCTCATCCTAAAACGGGGTCAAACTCCAAGTAATTGGCTCTACAGCAGCAGATTCTCATTGGATGGTTTCATATTTACTCTTCTTACATTGAGCTCCATGCTAACTTTAATACAGCCTTTTTCATTTCCTGTCTGAGCACATACTGTATGCTGCATTGACACAGGCGATAACACATAAACATCCTGTTTATATTAAACTAACACCTCCAGATTACGGTCGATAAATTACAAGTGGAAGAGATTAATGACCTCTAACTGCTAGCACTAATCTCCTCTACACCAAAAACAAACCTTTATTTGTCGAGCAAGGCATTAAGTGGGGCATAACAAAACGAAAAAAACAGGTTCAGTAATGGTATTCTCTATTTATAAAAGCCCCTGGACAGCAGGATTAGAAGAACCACTTAGAAAAGTGTAACTTGCTTTGATTTCTACATAAGCAGGGATGCTTGTTCTGCTGCAGAACATAAAAATGGCCAAAGAAACCAAAAACACAGGGAGCTGCCTTGTGATGATATCAGTGGCTTCAGCGCCAAAGGGCTATTGCACAATGTATAAAAGATTCAGGCATGGCACAGTTTAGCTTGTCCTCGTTTTTAGCATGTGGCAAATGTTTCTGTGCTGAGGTCAGAGATTAAATAGTCTCTGCAGTTACTGCTCTTCAGGCTCTGAAGAGGAGGGCAAATATTGACAGAGTAAGAGTCCAGACACATGCATGTTCCTGTAGCTCTCTGACCTTCTTTTTTACGAGGGGACTGTTACCTTGCCTGTTCTGTGTGTGTGTGTGTGTGTGTGTGAGTGACTCACTATGCTGCCGAGTCGTTGAGTTGATATTCTCGCGAGCGGCTGAAGCAGGCCTGAACGCCTCCGTCCTTCCACAGCCGCTTGATGACGCCGGCCAGCTCTCCCGTCATGAAGCCTTCCTCTGCAGAGCCCGCCAGCACAAACAGCTGCCGTGCATCGTCCTGGGAGAGAAGATTGTTCAAGTCCATGTCGTGGATCAACCCTCAAAGTCATTAGAGCAGCTTTATAATTACCACGACAAAGCTGAATGCTAGTCATGGGGTTAGAAGGACTTGTAATATATTAGGAACATCTGCCGATCAACCACCACAAGCAATTGTTCCTCCATGTGCTTCTTTCCTTTCATACAAGCAGGGAGAATTTTTTACAGTCTATTTAATGTACCTGCTTGTTTTCTAATACCACAACAAACTCAATTTGGTTCTCTACTCTTAAACAAACACGTTACAGCCCCCCCCCTCCTCTCCCTTCATCACTCACAGCTCTTGCAGCATCTCCGAAGTCGATCTTGAGGCGTCCCATGGCTCTGATGATGGCGATGATGGACTGTATGGTGTTGCTGTAGACCACAGCCTTGTACTGCTTACATTCCTCTTCTGAGTAGCCTGCCTCGTGGATGATCCTGCACAAAAACAGAAGCGGAGCAATTTTACAGCCCTGCTTAAAAAAAAAACGTCCCGATGCAGCAGCAAACGACGGCGACCAAAACTGCTCCGATCAACAGAAAAATAAATATTCTTTTCATGAGATTGTCTCCGCTGAATGATGTCTCCCTTGTTTTTCAGCTTACTCTGAATCAACTTTTTTTCCTCCTCGGCTCTCATTCAATATCTCTGTTAATACTCTGACCTTACATGCTCATTGTGAAGTTAGCAGAAATATTGTCAGGCCACGACGGCCCTGATCTCGCTGCTCCTCATTCTGACTGCTAAAATTGAGGTCATCCAGGGAAAAGGAAAGCTGGTTCTACAGTTGCACGAGTGCATGATCCTCTGTGTGAAAGCGTAAACTAAAGGTATTCAATGAGAAAGTATCATCTCGGAGTTCAACGTTAACTTTACCTTAAAAATCTTAATCTAGACTTGAGTAATGGTGTAATATTGTGATAGTGTTCTCTTCGACGAACAATTAGCCTCCCGCTCAAAATCTAATTATATACAACAATAACCAAAGAGAAGCAGCTGCTCCTCATGAGGAGCTGACACCAGAGAACATTTGGTGTATTCTCTGGAGATTCCATTTAAATGATTAAAAGATCAAAAAGGTTAATTTTAAATCAATTAAACACAGGTTTTGACTGAGTTAAACGATCGAATATTGATACTCCCCCTGGCATTGTTGTAGAACGGTAAGTAATGCTACCTTGCCTAAAGTCTTGAGCCTTAATGCGGCCATTTATTGTGCTGCCAATCATTGGAATAGCTGCCCCCTTTAGCACCATATGTCACTCTGATAGCAGCTTGTTAACAGGCCAGTGTTGATCCAGCAGTGTTGCTCTTGTCATGTCTTGTTCTCGTTCCTTAGTGATGGCCCCTGAGACCTGTTCATGACACTAATTCGATCTCCCCCGACCCATCAGTCACTGGGTTGGCTGAGTAATGGAAGAATGACAAATATTGATGAATGAATGCTTCAATTATGTTCTGCAATTGTTATATAATGTTGTAAGGGCGTCATTTTCCATTCAAAAAAGTTGAATATTCTTTCATAGATTTCAGCTCTCATTAGATTTTTCTGCCTTTCTTTCTATTTGATGGAAGTAAATGAAGCGTCTTTAAGTCACGCACTGTTGTTTCCTCTGGATGGGGGCGGCCTGCTGCTATGGACCCCCCCCCCCCCTCCCTCTTTTTGTCCCTATCCTTCTTCCTGCATCTCCCTCTATCCCATTTTCAACACCAGTGCAGTATCAGCAGATGTCCGTCCATCATGAGTCTGATTCTGCCCAAGATTTCTGCCTCTTAATAAAGTAATTGTGAAAACGATCCTCAACGTATTCAATAATGAAAATATATATGCATCCATTGTTTCAACCAATTAAAAACTTTGGCCCCCCAAAAATATCTCTCAGGTGAAGGACCAATAGCAGGAGCCAAATCTAAACCCAGCATCTGGAAAGCGTGTGTGCTGACTGATGAGCATTACAGTGAGGTTGTTCATGAAAAATGTAGCTCATATGCAGCGTGACACGCACAGCACGTGGATGATGTATAGGTGGAGTGTGTATTCATATATTCTGCACGGGTGTCTTCATGATCCATTATGCATGCTACCTGTTTGTGCAGCGATTCACAGAGCGTAATATTACCCAGAGAGAAGACTTGATAAAGGCATGATTGGTGTTTGACACTGTTTGTTGTGTGTGAGAAATGAATTGTCTCTCGGTGTCATTATGCACATCTGATGATGAGAGAAGTCGGCGTTGATGCACTGCATGAACCGAAAAATATGTTTGTTTTGATTGTTTTTGTGAGCGGAATGATAAAAAGAAAAGGAAATGGACTTACTTCATCTGCTTGACGATTGTACTTTTCCCCGACTCTCCAGCACCTGTGACAGACAGAGAAGAGAAACAGGATTATTCGAGTGTTTATGTTTCAAGCAGCTCATGTTGCACGTAGAAGCCGATTGTTTTTAATGCTCATGTCACCCAGCTCACTTCCTTTAATCTGCATGCATTTAAAAAATAAAAAAAACACACACAATGATCTAATGTGGTCAAATGGCATGACTTAGAACCATGAAAATTAATGATGCATGAGCATTACAACCTCGACCAAAAGGGAACTGAGCAGCCCAATGTGTGAAAACCTAAGATCTGTGTATAAAGTGAGTGGTTGTTAAAAGGAGTCTTTAAGCCTCACAGCTTTGATATACAGATTACTTTGCCTGCTTAGCTTGTCTAAGTGTAGTTTTATTGAGTGTTATAGTAACTGACAAATAAAAGCTAAATCTTTGGACTTTTACTTCAAATTGTCGAGGCTCTTACACAAATGTTTACCCCAAGCTGCAGAATTACCAAAATGAAGAAGTTGGTGTTAGTTGAGCGAGGATGAGGGGGTCAATCGGAAACATTTAAAGCTATTTTTCAGATTGTTTCATGTCTGCTATGGTTTTTAAAGCACAAATAAAAATAGCTAGAAATCCTCCTAATCCTTAGTTCTCATACTTCTACTGGAAGGTGCTGGATTCTGTTTGAATGCAGCATGTGTATGTTGCCTTTCTGTTCTGATTGAAATCACAGCTGCAGCTTTTTTTTTTTTACCATCCACAAACAGAGAGCTACACATTACTTATCTTTCTATGTTATGACTTTAAAAAATATTTGTCACTCCTCTTTCCACAAGGCTAAACCCCTGCTGAGGGCCTTCTGCCCTGGTGATGTCATTTGGAGCCAAGACATGAACAGAAGGAAGCTGTCTGGTGGAACCGGTTAATTGACCCAACGTCCCTTCAGCTGACCTGAAGCCCACAGTTAACTTAGCAATAAAATGTCAAATATCCCCCAGGTCGATACAGTCCACAGAAGTACAGATTCTTCTGTCGGTTTGAAACAGACACTCGCTTTACTGGAAAGTTCAATGACTGTATTGTTCGTCTCTGTTACATTTTCTCCTGCCTCTCCTCCTCTACTCTCCCTGCGTCATAAAAACTAATAACAACAAAATTACTCAGAAAAAAACATAAAAACTTGGACATAAATCAGAATGTTGACAACAAACTGTCACGACAGAATCTGGGTTTAACAAGAATTTATTTAACCCGTATTTAAACTTTGACACATGTCCCATCTGTCACCACGGAGGAGGCGGGGTTATTGATCTATAACGAGCTCTTAATAATTTGGCTTCACTCCCAGGTGGCCGTTGCTCCGTCCAACTTGATATACAGTCTATGCTTTCGGACGGAAACAGAGCTGAGGAGAGCGATATGGAGAAGCTGCTGTAACCTGTGTTTATTCTTGAGTTTTAACTGTTATTGTCTCGAGGTTGACACAACACTACCCCTGTGTTGACAGCCAGAAATGTCCAAAAACACAGCAAATAACAAGAAAATTCAGACATTCAGAGGACAGGGTTTCTTCAGATACAAACACCCAATCACACTGAAAGTAGGTCATACGTGATGAGTCAGAGGCATTATTTCTGTCTATACATTGTTTTTTTGTGCTCATCTTATACAATATTGTGCGTTGCTATGTGTAGTATGGGTGCTGCTTATGGATGTGAGGGTGCCTTGTGCTGTCGACTAATTAGACTTACGGCATTGTAGTTGAGACATATTTGAGACAATGCCTTGATGACAGGAGTGAGGAGGGGTGATGAGGGAGAGATAAGACGAGGATAAAGGGAATCTGAGTGTCGGCACGGCTCTCAAACGTCACACTGCCACCATGGCAACTGCTCTTGTTTTATATCCAGGACATCTCTACAGTGCGGCCACAGTCACCTGAGCAGGCTTTGTGGTTGGCAGCGTGTGTGTGTGTGTGTGTGACATGCTGGCTTCCACTGAGAGCATTATGTATTATGCATCTGTAGCTCTCTTTCCCTCTAATGTACTTGATGTGTCCTTAACCAGCTGCTTTAAAGTGCCCTTCTATTGTTTGTTCGCTTTCGCTTTTTTGGTCCTCTAATAGTTAAGCCCATAAATTAAATTACACCTAGTGGTGTGGCCTCATGTAACAGCAGGAAGGATTGGTATTATAGCGAGAAAACTGGCCAGTTGTCACTGACGTAATGCTGCCATGCCACAGAGGGACATTTTTCAAACCACTTGAGAGTGAGCCTATTCCCCAAGTGAACGCCCCCAGCTTGTCTCTCGGCTGTAGAAACAGAAGAAGAGGAAGAGGAATAATGAAATGTACCACTGTCAGCACAGACATGATGCTTTACTCTTGCATAATACATCCCCCCCCCCCCCCCAAAAAAAAAAATCTAGTTCCACTTTTTTGACATAAGTAACAAATCTCTGTGAGCGTTAATACATTATGAATCCAAAATAAACATAAAAGCATCCCACTGCAGTCTGAATACCTTCAAACTTTCCCTCAGTAATGAACGCATGCTGATAGTGCAGCTGTGGCACTTCACCTTGAGCATAATTGGATGAGATTCACCTGAGGACACATTATTTTAATTACGTGTCAACACTCGGGTGCCAGAGTGGCCTGGAGGGGAGGGGTGTACAGTGGCAGCTTCCTGTACTCGGAGGCCAAACACTCACTGTGTGTAGCCCCCCCGGGACCGGCGCACAGACGGCAGATACGCTGCTCGACTGGGCACGATCAGCAGGCGAGCTGGCACAGCTGCAGTTCTCAGCCCGCCTGAGAAACCATTTTCAAAACGCCACAGACACCGAACAGTCCACTTCAGACTGTGAGCTCAGACACGAGTTCACCTCTTAAAAAGAAACTTTTATCTAACTCCTGGTAATGTGACTTCTCAGTGGTATCTGTGGCTGTTGGAAAATGTGAGTTTTACAGACATATTTATAATACAACAATCTCACTTTTGAACTCATCGAGAGCTGCAGGGGGAAACTAATTGGCAACTTCTTTGGGAATTGATTTTCTCAGCTGTTTATAGGTCTATAATGCTTTAATGTGCAGATTTCTTAGTTCTCTTCATCTCTCGTCATTTTACACTGAATATCTTTGAGGTTTTCAAATGTTTGACGGCCAAACAAAACATCTAAAAATCTCAAATTATTGAACTACTCCCATAATTTTCAGGATTTCCTCCGATCAAAAACAGTTTGACATTCAATCAAAAAAAAAAAGAGCTCCCTCTAATGGTACATCGAATCATCAATCAGACATAAAGTAACCGCCAAATATCTAACAGTGCGGGTTAGTACTCCTCCAGATGATGAAGAACTGTCCTACTCAGTAGATAAGAAAATCGTTAAGGGGGAATGTTCCACAATAACGGTAAAAAGAGATCCATGACTCAACAAAGAGCATAACTCAGACTTTAATTTTATCTCTAAAAAGGATTGCTAATCGTTGGAATTGTGGTTGACTGCTGCTTAGATGAAGTGGAGGTGATAAGAAGGTGAATCACATTGATCACCTTGCATCAGGCTGAGGAAAATAAATACAGGCGTCCGGTGAATCATTGTGGAAATCTGCTGTTTTGATCAAAAATGTGTCAGAGGAGTTTTTTCAGAGGAAGAGAAACTGGCTTAGAGAAGTTAAAACCAGTGGCAGTAAAAGTAATGAGCCTGGCCTTTTAAATAAAGGTTTCAAGATGGTTAAACTTAGACACAAATCATGAACTCAGCATTTATAATGTGGTCAATGAGTGAGCTAGGTGCTTATGTAAAAAGTCTGGGCTCTTGTTGTTACAACACCAGTGATATCATGAGGGTGTGGAGCCTCTCGAAGCCTCCAGGCTGGAAGAATACAAAACACAGACTTGTCCTGATTTTGACTCTCATCTAAAAAGGGCTTTCACACTTTCACACAAAACTCTGTGCATGACCATGGATCATATGTACAAGACCGGTACGATCTCCCTGCACATTAACACACATAGCACTGATTCAAAGGCAAATATTTTCATTATAGCGTTCTATAGCGGATTCTGTTGCTTCCTCTGCTACTTATGCTTCGCTCTTTTTACATTAAGTCTTTCCTCAAGAGACCCCCCCCCCCCCCCCCCCCCCCCCCCCACCTCCCTCCCTCCCTCCTGTGCCACAGGGACAGTCTCTCACTATGAGGTACACTCCTGAAGTTGTCTAGAAATGTTCAGCAGTGCATATGTGAAAACGGTTATGCAGACATAAACACACACAGACCTTCAAGGGTTACATGGCACCACAGGCATGACCTATCGCTCCTCATGCAGAGTCATGTTACACACCCACAGCTTTGATACGCCCACCCCAAAACAGCCACAGCCTCCAAAACCACTGGAGCAGCTGGTTTCTGTTTCTGGCGGTTTCAAACTATTTTAGGAAAATCCGAGCTAACCCCTCCAGTGATAAATGGAAGGTTTTTTTCTTCTTCTTCTTTTTCTTCCACCACAGCGAACAGAGACGTTTCTATCTTCCAAACGCAAACACATCTTTCCTCTTGGAACTCTCCCCGGTTTATCTTCCACTAAGAACGAGAGCGGCGAGGATAAGGGACGTTTCATAACAATGGCAGTATGGAGACGAATGTGATTAAAATGGCGACCACGCCTGGGCTCTTTACATTTATAGATTAACCAAGTGTTGACGCAAAATGCCCTTGATGAATGTGTGCTCGCATGCCTGACCAAAGTTCATAAAAAAAATGTCTCTTATTTTCCGGCAGGCGGACTACTGGGTCAAATCAAAGGCATGGAGATACATTTCTGGGGATCAGGAGATTTATGGAGGTCAGGCTTTCGTCCAGAAACTAAGTCTTTGCTTATTCAGTTGCGCCTGATATGCTAAACACATTAGCAGCATAAGCCCAACACCATCCCCTCCTCTCCCCCCCCCCCCCCCTTCTTATTCCGTCACATAAACCCCTCTTTCTCTTTTCAACTCTCCTCCACAGGCAGTTTCTCGTTTTAATTTAACATTCCCCTCTCTCGCTATCCAGTTCCTCTTTTTTTTTCTTCTTCTCCTCTCTCGCTCTCCAGTTCCTCTTTCCTTTTCTTTTTTCCCTCCGCTCTTCCTCTTGGTGGGGATTTAAGTATGAGTCACCCAAGAAGGATTCCAGGAGCCTCGGAGCAGTAGGGGAAATTACCGCGTTGGATTGATCTGCCAACAAGCGGATCGATCGCTAAAAAAAAAATTGTTTCCCACGGACGGAACTAGTCGGGGAGATGTCCAATGATGCTCATGGCGCTAAAGGAATTTGAACAACTTAACAAGGGCGGACTGTCCTTCTGCCCCCCCCCCCCCCACATCCCCATCCCCATCCCTCCCCCCGCCCCTCAACTGCACGACGATGCCTCACTTCATGAAATGGTTACATAACTTTAAAACATATGGGAAAACATTTTTAAAAAAAACCAGAACAATGACAGAAGTATGACACAGGCTGAGGATTCATTTTTTAAAAATCTTCCCACAGTTGCACGACAGCAATAGAAAGAGTAATTAGGCTGAGGAGATTGTAATCTATTTTAGCATGTAGATATGAATAGTAGGGTAATTGGGTCCTGGAGATGATGGAAGAAAATCGAGTGCCAAATAAAGACTAAGAGCTAAATGAGAAATATGTTCGACACATTCCCGACACCTGTCAGCTGGTTAGAAGGCAAACAGGCTCACATAGATTCAAATGATGGTTTTTTTTTCATGCAAATTGTGTTTATTTTACACCCTAAGTGCAATGATCTCACCTCAGTGACAGGTGGAGCACACACACCTGTGATTAACCTTTCAAAACACAGCTTAACCAAATCACTAGAGGTTGGCTGTAAACAACAACAACTGCACTTAATCGGTATGTTAAGGAAATATCGATACACCTCTGCATTGTGGTGTCATGTTAATAGTTCACTTTTGAAGATTCCTGGAATCACTATTTATTCCATCTTAACCCCTGGATCGTGATACGCATCATATCGCTGGATTCTCCCTGTTTTAAAAGCAGGTATTTCCACAGGGTTTCACTTCCACGCCACATGTTTTGTTGATTTGTATCTTTGTCGACAGGTTGTGTTTAGGGGAAAAGTGTACTCTTGCTTGCAAGCTCCAAAACAGTATCATTTCAGTGACTTGTTTCCCTACGAGGTAAACAATTTGAACTCTAACTTCTCTGCAGGCCGAGCTTCTTCATATTTAATGCTTCAGTCATTAGCAGTGTTCTCATGTTACGGCCCCTCTTCTCCTTTCTCCTGGCCTGTGCCTTTGCATCACTTCTTCAGGCGGTAACCTGAAGAGGCTATCATCACGCTGAATGGATAAAAAAAAATAAAAAAAACACAAATGGGAGGAAACTGTGCCAGCGCATTGACGCGTGTGTGTGTGGGGGGGGCATACAGCCGTGTGCAAAACTATCAGACACTCCATAAAACTCAAGGCCGCTTATGTCGCAAGGTTTGTGTCACAGCAACAGCTGACATAAACTCTTATTCCACCCTGCAGTAGCATAGCAGAAACTTGACCTAACTTGCTCGCTTTCAATCGGCAAGCCCTATCTGGCCTCCATGCACCTGAGGAATGCGTTCTACCTTTGGCAAGAAAATATGCACATTCCTATTCGCACTCCAACTTCACACCATGTATATCGAAGAAACTGCAAAAAAAAAAAAAACTGTGTCAGTGCTCCTAGGAATACTGAGAAGAATGGTGGAAGAAGTTGTTGCTAAATTATGCACAGAATGTTAAGAATTGTTGTTTTTCCCACTCCGGCCCCAAAAAAAAAAAAAAAACAGCTCCTACTCTGCACAGGTGTTTGCCTTCTATTGATATAGGCTCCAGCCTTCGTGTCCTGGTAACCCACATACCATGTGTGTGCATGTCAACATTTCCCAAAGCTAGGGACAATGATGGAAAAGTTTTTCACCTACGGTCTCTATTTACAAGGATAACAGTGTTTCCCCACATGTGAGTAATGCCTTGAATTCACACATGGCTGCCGTCTAAATGCAAGCAGGAGGTGAGGGACGTCACGCGAAACACACATGTAACAGTGAATGCAAGAAATTACAATAGCGTATGAAAGATATGCTGGTTTGTCAAAAATAATAGCCCATGTGTATTCCGAGGGGGATTCGAAAAATGCTTGATACACAAAGGTCAGTCCAAATTGGCTTTTGCTGAGAGAAATGAGAGCGAGTCATGAGGCGACGATCTTCACAGCAGAATGTCAGGTCATACAACTGCTTTGTTATTCAAATTAATCAATAGCAATTAACTTTACACAGGCTTCCAACTCAATTAGACTTCTTATTTTTACCCCTTCATTATTGTAACATTCTGCATTTGTTGGCCTTTTCAGACTTCACTGCTTAACTTGCATAATATTCACCAACTTGAGCTGAAAACAACACAAGGTATACCGAGACAAATGTAGGCGTTGTTACAGGAGAAACAAATAATAATAATAGTAAAATAAAAAAATCTGCTTTGTGATATCAGCTTGTTTCCAAATGATCATCACCAACCAGTGTGACACAAAGTCAGATGACAGATTTGCCAACATGTGTGATTCAAAGACACAAGAATGATTAATCCAGTCAATTTGCTGTTAAGTGAATGAGTGATACATCATGTTTAAACTCCCAGTGCTGTTGTACTCCATATCAGCACTCATGGACTCCAATCAAAGTGCTTGGCCAGAACTAATTGCACACACACACACACACACGTTAACAAAAATACAATAATTAGACCTATAAGATGACTGGACTCAGCTAAATGCATTCAAGGCATGGGCCCCCTAATGAGGCATAGGGCTATTTTCCACAGCACAGCACTATACTAGACGATAGGAAATGTGCCATTGTTGAAAGGATTTAGTCAATACAAATGGTGTAGACTAGAGAGGCCGCTGAATGGACCCTAAAGCCAACGAGAGGGGGAGAAAATGAAAAACTTGCTATGTTAGTCATTCTGAACAAGAGTTGTGAATACAGTTTAACAATGGAGTAAATGAACATTTGACCTCATGTTTTTTTTTTTTTTTGGGGGGGGGGTAATTGTGACAGTAATGTAGTTTTTAAAGGGTAGTATGTCCACCCCTTTTCTTCTTAGCTGCTGTAAAGCAAGGTAAAGCTGAGTTCGCTCCCCTAACCACCCCATCTTCTTCATCCCCTCCTTCCTTACCGAGCAGCAGCAGCTTGACCTCCCTGGCTGCCTTCTCCCCGTCGTCCCGCAGATTCCTGTCGATCATTTTACTGCGCTCCACCGCCGCCTTGTCCTCTGTGCTCAGTGTGCATCCCATCTTCGACTCAAGTCCGTCAGACCCAGACGGTTTACAAAAAAAATGTATTTAAAACACCATATATACCCACATTAAATGGTTAAAAAAAAAACTGCCTTCACTCCGCACACACGCCCTTTTTTTTTTTTTTTTTTTTAACTGACAGGCAAAAGCGGAGGAAAAAAAAAAAAAGGAGAAACGTTTAGACTTTTTTTTTTAAAAACCGAGCGTTGTGTTTTGTCTTCTCCGAGTTTAAAATCTTCCGTCTACTCGTGGGAAAAAAAAGGCTATTTTTTTGATAGCGAAGAAATTCCTCGGTGATGTCTCGTCCACCCGTTCGCCTCCATTCGTTGCGGCGGCGACTGCCAGTATTGAATGCACAGCGACGATTGGAGAGAGCAGCTCGATGCGTTCCACAGGCGGCAACGACAACAGCACTTCCGGTGTGCTCCTTCAGAATAAAGTGTCATTTTAAACAGACAACCCCCCATAATGCTTAAAAAGTCTCACATTTGTAAACATTCCTAGCCTACTTTGATTAAGCCTCCCTTTACTTCAAGGCAAGCAAAATTATTGGACTCATACATTTGACTTTTTAGTGTACATCAACCACAAATAATTTGACTTTTTTTTTTTAGGAATTGTTTGACACATTTATTTTGAAGGCAGACGCCCAAACTGGAAACTCCACGACGTATGGCAACTTATTTTTAAAAACCTGGACAGCATTATTTTTTCAATACTACCAAAAATTATCAAAGCTAATGACTTTATTTAATTAACGTGATTTTTTAAACAAACAATGCATTGGTTTTTACATTTTATTATATTGCGAGCATCAATAACAGAGATCGTACTGCTCCTGCTCATACCAGTATACAGTATGATATATACATGTGTACATAACCTCCATCGGTTGCACTGTAATTGTGTAGCTATAGACTACATTTCGAGCATGTGTCATTTTGATGGGAACCAAACTTCTAGCCTTGGCAGTGTAAATCAAATCCAACCCATTCAGCTGTAGGCTTCATGCTTAGTATTTGTGGTTTAAATTAATAACTCTGTCAGACAAAGTCAAGAGTTTGTCTTCAAAGTTAGCAGTTCAGCCTAAAGGCAGGGGATGTCCACCTCAATATGACCTCATAATTCCCCATGGTGTCAAAGCACCTGCAGTTCCATGTTATTTTCCTTTCAACCATGGCTCTTTTTTTGGTAGTGCATACAAATGTGTGGTGTTGACCTTTCCATTCTGATCCTATGTGGGCATGGAGGTTTCCCTCTCTGTCATCAAGGTTTAAGATAACAAAACCCAGGGTGTTTATCTCCATAGGCAAAAAAGGATTATGTCATAGTTTACCAGAGAAAATACCACAGACATGGAATTCATTTCAGTTAAAAAGCCTGATACCTTTGCATACCTATGCATATATTGGGAGTTATAAAATCAAATTTACACTTAATTCTCTACGGTTAGTTTTATATTCAGGTATTCCTGTTCATGTACAATGTGATCATAAAAGACCATTTGGAAAAAAATGGTTAATTAAACACACATTTAACCCCATGACGCAGGGACACAAGAATAGAGTCAACATGGCGTGCAGTTTGAGGATACTTTCATCGCTCGTCTTTCAACTTTTTGCTCGCTGTTTAGTTGCACCTATTCCAAGTTGTGGTAAGCAAACAAGCCCTTATAAGCCAAGTAAACGAGCTTTACCAGGATATTAGCCGGATCACAAGATTAACTTTCTGATGGATGTAAAAAAAAAAGAAAGAAGCAATTAACAGCAATGTTTATGAGATAAGCATGGAGACATTCAAACTGTTTTCACAGGAATGTTTGTTTGAATAGGTAGAGATATGTCTTTGGCAGAGAGACTCAGAGTTGTCTGTACAGAACAAGCAGAGAGTTGTGAGGGAATGGTGGTGCCGCCCTCCAGTGGTGTGGATATGTCACTTCACCGTGCTTTAGACAAGTAAAGGGAAAGCTGTATGTTCAACCTTTCAGCACAGCCACAAGTCTAGCGCGCTGATTTTGCAGATAAGGATCAGCCGTAGTAAATACAGTAAGGGCAGCCCCTAAATGGGGCTTTTTAAACGCAGTCTTAAAACTCATTTATTCAGTCTGGCTTTTATATAGTGTTTTATATCAATTCAAATCTTAACATTACTGTATTGTCTTTTTTATCCTACTACAATTTTAAATATTTTCCTCTTATGTATTTATTTGAATATCTTGTTGCTTTTATGTGTCGTATTTTATTTTCATACATATATTTTATTTTTAATTCTTATTGGTGTGCATTGGTCTCTCAATGATTTTATCAATGATTTTATGAACTACTTTTCGTCAATAACTTTTCTGCACTCTTGTTAAGCACTTTGAACTGTAATTTAATTTGTCTGAAAGGTGCTATATAAATAAAGTTTGATTGATTGATAAAAACATTTAAAATAGGGTGTAATATCTTACAGAGGAGAAAATAAACCCCTGGTGATGTCACAGTGATGTCATAAAGGTTATGCCAGTTTGGGCTTCAAATTTATGACAGAAGGTGTCGCAGAGTTACAAACTTGTGATGTGGCTTTGGAAAGGAACAAACATTTGTTGGTTGAAAGATAAGCTCTATTTGAGTTGCATTATGGGAAGTGTAGGATTCAATGTTTTGGAGCTTGACCTGCAGGCACTTAAAGCTGCTGAACTTTAGGGAAAAGGTTGACTCCCTTCTTCCAAGTAATGTTATTTTGAACACATTTGTACATCAAAATTTAAGTGGCTATAACGTTTGAGGCTAAGATATGCAATATTTGTTGTGTGTAAAGGGACAGGTAAAATGAAAGTAATGAGAACTAGAGTGGCTTTTTATACACTATGTGTGTGCGTACAGTTGGTGTATGGTCCTGTGTGTGCACACTAGTAGGAACACGTGCATGTGTGTATGTGTGAAAATAAAATTGAACTGAAATGAATTGAAATTAATGCGATTTTGGTTTGGCAAAACAAAATACTGGGAAGGTGCATCCTTGTTGAAATCCTGCAATAAGGAAGAAATGTATTCATAAATCAACATGTGCAAAAGCAATGTTTTATTATTGCTGACTTTGTTCCCAAACCCCAACGTGGAAGGAAATCGATATATCATAATAACAAGATATCAGATGTATCAGAATAAAAAGATAAGCTTCACTTTTAGAGGGAAGTGCAATTCATTTTAATATCCCCCCCTTAAAAGTACACAACCACAAGAACAGATAAGCTTTTTAAATTTTTTTTTTATGTCTCTGCACAACGAGAATATGCTTTATAATTTATATTGTTCCCCCTTTTCTGTTTCTGGTAAGAGTGTTATGCAACAAGGAGGCAAGGGAGATATTTGTAGAGGAAGAAAAGGTAAAAAGATAGAGGAGGATTGGTAAGAATTTGTGTGTACATTTGCTTAAGGTATCCGTAATTAAAGCTTTTGTGTATCTGAAACTGTGGTTAATGATTCTAATAAAGCTTCTCGCATGAGGCTTTTAGACTGCACAGAAGGTAAAGTTGGCTAGAATTTTAAAAGACAGCAAAAATACGAATTGAATGGCTTCTTAAGTCAACTTCTTTAGAGCTTCATCCACCTTCAACCTTTCTCCTCAGCCCAATGAAGATGTTATCACCTGCTCAGATAGTGTTTTATGATACCTCGAGGGGACAGCTCTGGGCTGAACGTTACCCTTTTCTCCTTATGTAACTTCAAATGTGAAAGGTCCCTGAACACCTGCCAGAGGAGTCTGTACCTTTACCTGGCCTGAGCTGCTCTGTCAGCTTCACTGATGGTACAGCCTGCTCCGCTTCTGCTCGTGCTGCCGCTGCCAGGACACAAACACAGACTGCCTGCACGTACCAGCACACACTCAAGGCACACACACCACAAACACACACACAGACAGAAGGAGAACAGGCTGCCTGGCAGAAAGACGGACGCACGGAGGGATAAAACGCACAACCACCATGGGCTGCTGTAACATGAGGTGCGGGCTGATAGCCGGAGCTGTGTTTGGGGCTGTGGTTGCCATCTTCGGAGGCGTCCTCATCCCGCTGGGGAACAGCATCATTGAGGGGACAGTGAAGAAGGTATGGTGCTCAGTTTCACCGCGCTTTTGGAAATTATAGTGTGAGTGGCACAGTGAGTGTTTGATTGTGAGTGTGTACGCTGAGATCAAGGTGAACCGGGAGAAACGAGAGGGAAGAGGCGTGTGTTTTGGGGAAGCTGGTAAACAAGCTGTGCAGGAAAAAGCAAAGAGTGCCTTCTTTTCATCTATCAAAAAAAAAAAAATCCAGCATCTGTGCTTCTCCGTTGGCAATGTAGAGAAAATGTTATTTTTTTTAGACCTTTTTTTTTTATATCAGAGCATCCTCCCTTTTTTCATGTATCAGCGGGGCAGCTGGCCTGCTGGCAGTCTTCTTGAGGAATGTTAAAAATAGACTGTCTGTGTGTGTCTGCTGGGTTTAGGAAGCCGTCATTGAGCCTGGAACCACAGCATATGACAACTGGGTGGCTACAGGGGGAAAGGTGTACAGGCAGTTCTGGTTCTTTGAGGTCAAAAACCCGCTTGAGATTTTACAGCATGGAGCAAAACCTGTAGTAGTGGAAAAAGGACCCTACACGTACTGGTAAGGCAGATTTCTTTTCCTCTTCTGTATCATTTTGGGGTCAGTCTCTTCCTTCTGCACCTCCTCCTTTACAGTGTTTCATCATGTCATATCTCTCCTTGGATGCAATTCAATGTCTAAATAAGATCCCTTCTAGGACAAGATATCTCCCCAAAGAGAACATCACATTCAACCCCAATCAAACTGTCTCCTTCCTGCTGCCTTTTGGTGCCATCTTTGAGCCGTCCATGTCAGTGGGACCAGAGGAAGACAAAGTCACCTCCCTCAACCTGGCTGTGGCTGTAAGTGAGTCTGACCCCGCCGTGCCGTGATCCCTGACTTGACTTGACTCTGCTGTTATAAGTTCACATGCCGCAGTTCCAAAGGCCAAAATGGACGGATGCCAAACCAAGCTGTGATGCTCTGTGGTGGGTTGCAGTGGTCTGCACTCACTTGTTTTAGTGGTGGTTCCCAACCTTTTTGGCTTGTGACCCTCTGTGGCAGGTAGTTTGAGAGCTGTTAGGACCACTGAGTGATTTCTCGCTTGCTCTTACACAACTGTACATTGTGTACTTTGAATAGCATCTTTTACTCTACCTCTTTAACATTGTGTGAGCCAGGAGATTTAAATTGTGGCCCCATAAAGAGTCAAGACCCCCCATGTTGGAAACCTAGAAACCAATGCAGTATATCATATGGATTTGGAAAAGGACGACTTAGAACAAAATTAAATTTGCTTGGGGCAAGTTGAAGATTATAATTACAGGCTACCTTACCAGTGTCGAGACAACAGCAGAGTTTCCAAACAGATGAAAATACTTTTTTTGGAACACTTCTATCAATGAAACAAAATAAGCCCAATTATCTAAATGATACAAAAATGTACAGAATAATGTATATATTTAATTTTCTGTGTCTTATTATCTCATTAACCCACAACGCATTGTAACAAGTCATTGTGTAGACCATTTGGCAACCTTTGGTGTTGAAAAAAGAAGCCAATGTGGAAGTACAAAAAACTGCAGTTCCTCAAATGTCCACTTGAGGCTGCCTCCAAAAGCCTCGGAAGTCGTATTAAAAGCCTTTTTTTATCCAGCAGGCTATCTTCTGTGTTTACATTGAGATATCTACGCATTTGTTTCCTAAAAAGGCAGCTAGCTTGATCCGCATTAGGAAGAAAGCTTGTATGCTGTTACCTACAGAAGGCCTAGCTAGCGCATTTGGTTAATTTCTCGCTTTACTTTGACGACTTCTAAGCATGTTGTTGTGTTTAAATGACAAGGCTGCTTGCTAAGTTGCTAAGTTAACATGGAAGTAATTTGACAAAAACAAAAACAAAGATTACTTTAACCACTTTTTTCTGAAAAGGCAGTTAGCTTAATTCGCTGGCATGTTAGCAACAATTACGCTAATGTCTATGTTTCCCCCAGCTCAGAGACAAAGGGTTCAAAGGATTTATGTTTCATCTTTGGTTGCTGATGTTTCGTGCCTCAATACTAGTTGTTTTGCCAGAGTCTGTGTTTTTCTATTCTCTAGGCTACAGAGTCGTTGACAGCTGCAAAGTCAGCAAAACCCACAGTCACAATAGCCACAGTTACACAATAAGAAGAAGAATCAATAAAAAAAAACTACAATATGTTTGTCCCCTAACTGTCATCTAAACACATGAAAGAACTTAGCCATGAGAGACTTCTTAAATTAGAAACATATTCATGAGTTCAATCTTGGACTGTCTCATCCAAAGACAAAATGATTCTGAACAAGTTTTATTGGTTTTTATGGAAAAGTCAAGGTTTGACATGATAGCTGGTCACCCTCTTTTCTGTGCTATTTTTTGATATATGAGGCTACTTGTGACCTGCCAAGGGACTGCAGACGTAAATTAGCTTTAGGCAAACTCTGCCACAATGCATCAAATGGGCCATAATTGTACTGAAGGATAAAATGAAACCCAACCCAAACCCAACACGTTTGTGGCAGATGGCTGTTCAACATGAGTCTGGTCCTGCTCGAGGTTTCTACCTGTTAATGTGGCCAAGTTCTCATGGAAGATTAATGTTGGGTCTTTGTGATTAATATAACAAAGATTATGGGCTAAACGTGCTCTTATGTAAAGTGTCTTGAATTGGTGCTATACAAATAAAAAGTGATTGATTCATTGACTTCAAAACTGTTCAAATACAGTATTATTAGAAACAACCCCCAACATGTTGGACAATTTCTTCAGGTTTAGCTTCTTCAGATTAATTTGTAAACTCCTAGATTATGTAAAATGTTTTGATTAAAGGTTCCCAGATTGAAAAGGCGCTGAATGACTGAAATGACAACCCCAGCTCCATTGTATCTGGTGTTGTGTGACCTCAGAGTGACACCAACATGCTGCTGTGTTAGAGTCTGGAAATCATGAACAATCGATAAGTCATAATGCCATAACACAGTCTCTGTTTATGGCTACAATGAACATATCTCTTCAAACTTGTTAATGCTTAAAAGCCTCTGATTGCTTATCTCCTCGGGCGTCTGTAGCGGTTGTGTGCACAGCAGTTCTGCATGTGTAGCTATCATTACGAAGCCATACTGGTGCCCACTTTTATCGATGAGGAAATCAGAATTTACTGCACTCTATCTAATATAGAAATGTTTTGGTTTTGTTTGTTTTTTTTCCCCAGGGAGCTTATTCACTGGTTCCAAAAGTGCTACATTCAGTGCTGGAGAATCTGATAAAGACAAGCAACTCCTCCTTGTTCCAGCACCGCACAGTCAAGGAAATGCTGTGGGGTTACACAGACCCCCTGTTGAAAGGACTTATAGGCTTATTTGCACCTGTAAATACAAATATATTATTTCCATTCACTTAAAAATAATAATACACGTAAAAAAAGACCAGATGTACCATGTAAAGCCTCTGAAATTACATTATTTTATCAGTGTGTTAAATACAATGTATTTCCCTTAGTACAATGGCACCTATGATGGCTTTTACACTGTCTTCACTGGAAAGGAGGACATCAGTAAAGTGGGAATAATTGACAGGTGGCAAGGAAAAAAGTGAGTCTGATATTGAATGAAGTTCAGAAGAAATCAACAACTTATTTCAATATAATTGATTAAAGATTTTAACCAGTGTACATTTCCTTTTTTTTCCTACAGGAGCTTAACTTTCTGGAATGACAAGTACTGTGACATGATTAACGGGACAGGTATGTTCTGATCTGTAAGCTCCATTATTTCTTGACTGTGGCGGGTTATCTTTTCTCACCCGCTTTCCTCTTTCTTTCTTTTGTTTCTTAGATGCTTCATCATTCCCTCCCTTTGTGGACAAGAAGAAGCCTCTCTATTTCTTCTCATCAGACATCTGCAGGTAACGAAGTGTTTGATTTTGTAGGATCTTTTCTAGATCCTTCGCTTTACTTATTGTGTGAGATTGTCACACCTTAACTTGAAAAGTGCAGTTTGAACTTTCCTCTCAGTAACCACTAGAGGTCAGAGCTTTCAAATGCACAATACAGCCGAAGTTGACTGAGTATTCAGAGGGTCGATTGCGAGACGAATTTTGGATGAATTCTCTGTGTTGTTTGACCCTCAGGTCTGTGTCAGCTGGCTTTCAGGAGAGCCTGGATCTGAAGGGCATCGAGGTGTACCGCTTTACCCTGCAGCCAAACACCCTCGCCTCCCCTACGGTCAACCCAGATAACCAATGTTTCTGCAGAGACCCAAAGACCACCAAGAATTGCACCATGGCAGGAGTTCTAGACATCAGCTCCTGTCAGGAAGGTTGGTTTAGATTAGTCTTTTTTTTTAACGTTATTAGGTTGTTTAAGCATAGCAGTGTTGCAAGTTAACTCACCTTTGGTTTCTTTCTTTATAGGAAAACCCATCTACATCTCTCTGCCCCACTTCCTGCATGGCAGTGCAGACCTGAGAGAGACTGTACTGGGCCTCAATCCCAGCGAGGAGCACCATGTCACCTACATGGATGTGGAACCTGTAAGAGCTTCTTCACTTTTATCTCAATGACGTCTAAGTTTAAGATGCTTCAACCGTTATACTAATTGTTTTGTTGTACTTTTGCATTAGACGACCGGGTTCACCTTGAGGTTTGCAAAGAGGATTCAAGTGAATATGATGTACGGACCATCAAAAGTCATCACGTAAGTTGTACTTCACCTTATTAAGAAGACACGTTTTAGGGAATTTCTGGACGAGAGTTAGAGCAAAAGATTGGTACCACTCTTATGCCTTTATAGCCTAGCTTAGCATAAAGACTGTCCATACAACACTCATATAAAATTTTATCAATGTTTTTTAATTGGTACAGTTGTAAAAAAATGTGGTTTTATGTTATTGCCAAATATTATGTTATTGTTGTTATTGTTTTGGTTTTATATGGACTGCTAAGCTAAGCGCTATCCTAACCTGGTGCTAGCTGTAGCGTCGGCTATATCCCCTCAATCATTTCTTAACACTAGTGAGAACTTTCAAAATGTTGGTTAGTTCTTTGCATGTTTCTGTTTTTTACATTCAATGTTTAATAATTTTTTTTTTTTGTTTGCCGAGCCTAGCTTAGCATACAGACTATGCGCTTTTCTTTTTCTTTTTTGGGCCTTACATGGACTGCAAAGGTTAGCAGCTACGCTAACCTGCTAATACCTGTAGAATCAGCTTCTATGTGCCCAAGATCCTGTCTTTTCTATTTTAATAAAATCTTAAAAAGACACACTAGATACATACAGCTTAATAATGCTCTTGAATTCTAGGCAAAGACAGTTTTCTTGGTTTAAGAAATTAATATCTCCAAATGGCTAACCTGATTTTGCCCTTTCAATCTGCAATTTCAACACCCTTTGATAATCTGCAAATGGAACTGAGGAAATAGCAATCTACATTATTTTACAATGTGAGCATAGGGAACTTAACACATTTACCACACAGACACCAGAGTGGCATCTTCTATTCTAGCTCTGAGCAAGAAAATAAACAAGCACATTTCCCAAAATATCTTCCCTCCCTGCATGTTGTGTATGTCTCTCTGCTGTCACTGTCAAACAAAGGCAAAAAAAAGAAAGAAAGTTTGAGACAGATTCATGCACTGAATACCAAGTAACAAACTCCTTTTCCACAGGGTGCTGAAGAAAGTCAAGGATTATACCATATTCCCTGTTGTTTGGCTGAACGAGGTAAGATAAAAAAAACAGTCAAGGCCTGCAGCCATGAAGTGTTTACGCTAGTAGCTTGGCTAATCAGTCGCTGTCTCTTTCCACGTCTCCATCCATATACCTAGACGGCTGCGTTGGATGACGAAACGGCAGACATGTTTAAGAAGGAGCTAATCTCACGGATCGATATGTTGGAGACAATACAGAAGGCACTGCTGGGCGTAGGCTTGGCCATCTTTGGATTGTGTCTCATCTCCTTTTGCATATTCAATGTAAGAAATAACCAAATCAAGTCGGTGTGAATGAATCATAAAGAAGTTTTTGTTGTGTGTGGGTTGCAGAGCACAGTGCAATTAAGCTGCTAAGGGACATCAAACCTTTTGATATAGACTTGCACTTTTTTGTAACTTCAGTGTTATTTATAATGTCGAACCTCCTTTGATACAAGGGGGAGGATAACTGTGATTTTTCGCAAAGCCCAAGAGCTGAACTGCTTTGCCGAGTATTACTTTAATTGCAAACACTGTAACTTTGACTCAATCAGGGATTTCTTGAGAAACAAATGACGGAGTGTCCTCTTGACTGTCAGGTTTGGTAATCAACACGGAGGAGGAATGTGTTTGTTTGACATCCTGTGAGAGAAATGTACAATCTGATCTTACGAAAATGTGTACTTTGCTGAACTAGTGTCTTCAAAGTGAATAAAAGCTGTAAAGGAGTGTTATCATTTGCTCATATTAGATTGTTTCCCCCCAGCAACAGCCTATAAAAATGTATCTCCCTTAGGCCAAAATACAGCAGAGGACTTTTCTGCTGCTGAACAAACCTCTGCATTGTCGACGCTGAAACAGTATTATTTAGTTTCCTCTTTACCTTGAGTGGCCCATAAATCAAAAAGAGTAATATAAGTGGCCTGCGGGATGATTACGCTATGGTTATGAATGGTACTTGGGTTTGTTTGGTGAGAAAGCAGTATTTCAACCCAGCAGGAAGCCTCACTTCAGTTTTATGGGTTTTAAATGACCCTGCTCGGCCTCCCGGGTGCCTTTGGTCCCAGTGTTGAGTCCGAAACTGACATGTCACACGTATGAGGGAGGTTTTCATTCAAATTGAAACAGACGTCCGTTGTGGCGGTGTGATTTGCAGCTTTGAAATGTCCAAAATGTTTGAAATTTACGAATACAAAAGCTGAAACGATAAAGCCTTTTTAAGATTATGGGTCATATTTATTTTACCCATACATTTTCCAACGCTTCTGCCTGTGATAATACTTTAAGGAATGGTTAGTTATTTAATTTTTGTCAGTAGTGGTACCTCTCTCTGTACAGTAAAACAGCCATTAGCCTGTTAGCTTACCTTAAGCTTTCACACAAAACCCTTGCTAAAACTGCAACCTGTTGTAGCTGCATCTTTACGATTAAAGGTACATTGTAGGAAACAAATGTATTAATTTTCCTTTTTTGTCAAGATTAAAGATAAGAATCTAAATCTCTGTGGGTGAAGCTAGCTAGAAGTTAGCTAGTTTGCTAACACATGCACATAACTCTCAGTTGAACACAACTTGTTGTTTAAACAGATTATACAAAAATAACAATTAAAGTCAATTAAGGACATTTTGCTTCTTTCAGAAAGAATCAGAATTGCTGTTTCCAGTTTTTCTTTCCAGCTAAGCTAAGCTAACAAGCTGCTGGCAGTAAATCCATCTGTGTGTGTACAGACGTTAAGAGTCGTATCATGAATGGAAACCATTACAGTGTGATGATTTATTGGCCAATAACAGAAAGAGAAAGATGACATTTTGAGAAATAACAGTAATAAAATACAAGTCAGTGAATTGCATTATCTTTCTTTAAAAATGAATCTTTATCTGAACAGATTTATTCAGGCTATCATGACATTAATAAATACAAATACATATGTTTCATAAAATTACAGCGAGATGAAGCTGACAGGAAGCTGCTGGTCACACAGTTTTATTAAACATTGAGCAGAGATATCAGGTGGGGGGGAGGGGAAGTCTTTTTTCTCTCAAAATGAAATGCATACTGTATATCTCTACAATTTGCAGATACAGTCATAGTTGGTGAAATAAGTTGAATTTATGTACACAATAAAAACACATTTACACAAAACTCGGCACAACGTTAAATTAAACAGACGAAACACAAAATACTCTGTACACAAGAAACAAAATACTCTCCATCTATCTACATTAACTATGCTTCTGAAAGCTTCTAAAAAAAAAGTATTCACATATGTCAAATGGTCTATGTTACAGACTATTCCATTAGTAATAACTCTTTATGAGTTGTTGTTGTTGTTGTAGAAGTTTTGAAAAATGTGGATCCAAAGAAGGATATTGTCACGTTTCAGGATTCATGAACCATATTTCCAGTTTTTAAACGAAATAAAACGCCTGTTTCACAAACCTCATCCAGGTCGAGAGACTGTTATATCACTGATGAGTTTCGATAAACATGCTTAGGTACTGGAAACACAAGAGATATGAGGCAATATACAGCTGAATTACAGTGAGGCACATTCTCCTATAAGTACGTCTCAGCAATGGGAATAAATACGGGAGAGTTCATACCGAATGTTTGCAAAAGCTCACACAGAGTTTCATATTTTTCTCATAATGTTATTACTATTCCTGTTGATTTAACACCAGGACTTGATGATGAGTTTGGCCTTTGTACTTACACATTTTAACTTGTAATATAACACTTTTTATGAGGACCGCTTGCCATCTGTGCTCCCAATGAACAGTGGGTATTGTAGGCAGTCGGCGCAGCTGTCAACCCGAGAAAAGGAAAACTTTTCTTTTTCTCACAAATCGACATTTTTTTTATGACCTTTTTATTTCATTTCTATGAGCTGGGACACTTTTGTAAGTTTGAGGTCATATAGAAATGTGAGTAGGTTTTTTAATAAAATGTAAGTATAATACTTTGAGATAGCACTCACAGTGGGACTCCCTTTTTGTTCCTTTTGAATCTCTTCGAGGATGATTTCAAATTACCTCCTCCCCCAACAAAGAGCAAATCCATTGTGAGATTATATCTGGCGGGTCAAATTTTTCCCGTTTTAAGTTCTTGAATAAAGAAAGATAATTAAACATAGCAGCGTCTCAAGGTGTAGTGAAGAACACAGTTTTTTTTTTTTTTTTAGCCGCACTCTGAACAGGGGCCTTGTTCTGTGGCTGCCACAGCGAACGGACGGCTTGTGCGTGCATGTGTGTTATTGTAGTTCACAGCCATCTGGTCACAGTACCTCATGCAAGAAAAAAAACAACCCGGATTATTCCCCACCACCAACCTCCTCATTGAACTGTACATCCACAGTGAAGTTCTGCAGTTTGAGATGAGAGTTGGAAAATAAGGATGGTGGTTTGAGACTGTCTCTGCGTCACACCTCGGGGATGTGATTACGACGGTTGCGGCTCTTCCTCCGGTCCAGCAGCGGTTTCAGTTTGGCCAGATCCCCCCTGAGAGGTCCGGGCGGCGGAGGTGGCTGCTGCAGTTGCCTCTGCTGCAGCTTCTGCAGCTCCTTCCTCTCTTTGCAGTATTGCTGCACGGCCATGCTCTCCGCTGGACTGAAGGCCGACAAAAGGACCTTGGGGTGCAGCGAGCTGGCCCAGGCCCACGGCGACTGCTGCTTGTCCGTCAGCACGCTCACCATCGCCTCGCTCAGCACTCGCAGGCGGATTTTGGCGACGGTGCGCTTGAAGCTGTTCTCCGTGGTCAGGCAGTAGTAGAGGCCCTGGTCGGAGAGCTGGACGGAGCGGATGAGGAGGCCGTGCTCGGTGGAGAGGACACGATCACAAAGCTTAACCTGTGGTTGGAAAAGTTAGGTTGTGTCAAAACTGCTTAAGGCATTGTGAACAAAAAAATCTTCTTTCAGATTTTTCTGTACTATCTTTGAAAAATACACATCTGCACTCTGGATGTTGTTATTTCGACCATCTATTAATCTGCAGTGTTTTAAAAGCCCACATGCCCTTGTCATAACCATTTAGACCAAAGTGATGTTACATACATCCTACAGTAAATGCAGCACTCTTAATCCCTACCGTAAACAACATAAAAATTCAGCCAGTCTTAAGTTACTAACGACTCCAGTGACTACACTCCATAAAACTAAAGTGATTTATTTTAAGGCCAAGTTCTAGCCTCATGGGAGATCGGCTATAAAAAAAAAGGCCATTACTCTGAGTCTACTCCGCAGAGGTGAGCGCTAAATCAATAAAAGATGTGTCTTTATCAAGCAGGCGCACTCTTGCCTGGCTTGATTTAATTTTCCTCAGCCTTTTAAAGAGGTTAAAGGGGTGTCAAATATTTGCAAAAGCCTTTCCCCCGCTGTGATGAAAACCATTAGTCAAGGTCCACATCATGTTGGATTTGATCATCGTTCATTATGATGCCTGGCCGGCTTTAAGTGTTTGTTGTGTCACTCATCTGGCATTCATCTGGCCGTACAAGTCTTTTTCAAGCGTGTTATGTCATATTGCTGCTACGTCATGTTGTATTCAGTTATGTGACCAAAAACAACAGAGTGACTTCCTGTGGATGTGAAAAAGGACATTTAATCAGTGATGTCTCTTTAAGACGTTAATTGCATCCTTGGCTTCATTACAGCTTTTTACTTTGACCTCTCCAAATGTCCAACTGACCTCTTTCCTCCTGTCATTGTCCCTCTGAATCAGCCAGCGAATAGAGGCCTGAGGAGACTTGGGAATGCACTCCAGGAAGGTGGTGTTGTTTTTCACTCCGTACTGTGTCATCTCCACAGCATTTCTGTAGGCTAAGACACACACAGAGTCACAACAGACGTCACATCAGACGTCACTTGCTGACTGACACAAACCCCGCAGATGGACTCAAATCTGTCTGAAGTCCCAACAGTGAGAGTGAAATGTTGACACAAAGCTCAGCCTGACACTGGCAGCTAAACCAAACCCCACCCACACATCTTCCGCTTCTAAAGACTCACAAAACAAAACATCATTACGTCGTACCGGCACAGCTTCGTCTCATTGGCTGTCGGTTACTGATGCAGCTAAATGGCTCATCACGCAGCTGGATACATGACAGGGTTGTGACTAATTAGTGGTAATAGCCATATGTTTTGTTCCCCCAAGCTCGTGTTAATTTAGGGATATAAACTGGTTTGCGGAAATGGAACACTCTAGGGAGCAAATCCTCTCCTTTCATTAGAGTGCACCCTGCCAGTGGACTGTGTGGTTTTCAAGGAATGCTGTGTGGTACCTGGACAAACAGAGCAACTTGAAAATCCACAAACATACAGTGTTACATGGCAAATGTCCCTTTACAAAAAAAGTCATAATATTGATAATATTGAAAATTTAAAGCTGCATCACAAAACAAGCTAAAAAGCATCGCACATTGACATAATAGTATTTTTTATTAATATTTATTATCGTCTAAAATTGCTATGGATAACAAGTCAGAAAAACAATACCTATTTATGCATAGCATATAGGACGCATAGCAACCAACATAAGTATTCATTTTGAGTTTTGTTTCTGTCCAGTTTATGTATATAAGTTGAGTTTTTGCTCATTTTAGCTCTACTGTATATATAATCAAAAGTTGTGCTAATACGGGTCCCCACAATGATTGTTAGTTAATTTTGCACACAGACATTTTTTTTCTGTGTCACTTCAAGTCCTCATGATGATATTAAAATGAGAAAGTGTGTGTTTGTCTATTAAAGTCCCCACAATGACATTAAAACCAGGAAGTGTGTGTTTGTTAAAGTCCCCACAAAGACATCTTCCTGGAGTGTGTTAGTTTTCAGTCCCTTCAAGGATATTAAACCAAAGTGTGAGCTTTACGTAACTTTTCTTTGCATAGCTTCTTGCTGTTTTCATATTTTGAGCAGGTATTTTTTTGATGTTTAAACAAATATTTTCAGTTTAAAAAAAAAAGGAAAAGCATGATGTTGCAAAGTTGATAATATTGTAATCCGTGAGCTGTAAATGTAGAATTATCCATGAATTTGTCCCCATGAGTGGTTTGATCTTTCATTTAAAGAGATCACTGCTACCTTTTAGGTTGAATCCTCTGCATTGAGTAAGTGGATTTCCATGCATAATGTCCTGCCTCCTGCTTCTCCTGCAAAAAAAATAAAGAAAATAGTGCTATGAGTATAAATAAACTGTTGCTAAATACAGAAAAAATACACAATCATAGCAACCTTTCTCCTCACATGTTCGTCTCACATTAAAAATATGGAAGGAGCCAAAACAATACGAGGAAAATCTGACTGTTTTTCCACTCAGTTGTGCACACTCATTTAACACAGTTAGAGGAAAAGCGCATGTAAACAGCTGACACATTTCAAACACATTTTCCGCAGGAACAAGCCGGGGCTCAGCTTTTGTTCGGCGACCAAACTAAACTTGACCTCTGTCTGACTGGAATGTCAAGAGACAGACAACCAGACCTTAAAAGAGACCAGAGAGGTTTGGGTTTTAGAAGTGAGGTGTCGCTCATACCTCCTTGTCTGTGTTATGTCTAGACAGAGGGAGGGGAACAATAAAAGCAGAATTAGGGACATGGCTTACATTGAAGTGTCTACTGAGGGATTTCAGTCAAGATTGTTTTGTACTCACACGCTGTTATCCACAGTTATCCATACTTCTTAAACATATTGTTTTACGCTTACACTTCAGACAGATTTGAGTCAGACTACAGTATGTATAGTATGACCATAATTTCACATTTGTTGTTTAACTGGTACAAAGGTGTCTATTGTAAGCCAAATAGCTCACTTGATTCCAATCAACAATGGGGCAAAATTAAAATAAGAACAGTAAATAGTCCATACTATTGAAAAATCTGCACAATGTTAATGTTATTTTAACTTTTATGAACGCTTTGAATAACTGCATACATGAATGCGCTCCTTAATCAACACCTGTCAGCCCTCATTAACACTGAAAAATTAGTCTGAGGCCTTCATGCTGTTGCATACTCTCTTTATTGCCTAGAGAAAAATCCCTTTTGGACACTTAATACTTCTTTGCGTTAAATCTAAAGGCACAGAACCGCACTTATGAACCCTTAAACTGTACACTTTTGTTTACCTTTTGCCGGTGGGATAGAAGCGAGAGCAAGTGAGCCCGTCCCAGGCACAGTAGGGGTCCCGGGCAAGGCAGCAGTCAGCGCAAGCCGAGCCGTAAGCGTGACAACGGTGTAGGGAGACCTGCGAGACCCCGAACTCGGAGCTGACGTACAGCTGTTGCTGCAAAAGCAAACAGTTCAAATGTCAGCCGCCCTGTTTGTCTTAATAAATGGCCGGCTGACAGGAAAATGAGGCAGAGCGCCGAAACAATTATGGCTTATTATTTCCTTGCCTCTGGGAGGCTTATTATGCACAGGAGAGTTCTGTTTCGTGCATTACATAGTAGACACAGACAATGAATAACACCTTACAGCAATAAAAGTGCACTTAATGTGTGAGGAAAGGAAAGTTGGAAGGACACTTACCTTTTTTGAAGATATTCTCAAGTTTGTAACAGGAGCTTGGTTCTACAAAAAAAGAAACGCAAACACAATGAATTCAGGCTTTTTGGACACAGGTAACAGTTCTTTCTTGGGGGAAATAAAGAGAATAGTTGGCAACATTGACTGATGATTAGCTCGATACCACTCGAAACATCACTGCTAAATGCTAAGCTAGCTAGACAGTTTATGACCAGACACACTAGAAAACAGCTAGTTTAGCGCTGACTGAATGCAACAAAACCATATACAAGGACATCTGAGCAATATAAAAAATGTTTTTTCATCCAACAACAAAAAAACAAAGTGCAAATTGATTTTGGTTTCAAGTCCCCATGAGTGTCGTGACTCATTTCCTACTGAAACAGGAAGGAACAAATCCCAGGATAGAAGGCAGGACACAAAGTTGGGATGAATTTGATTGGATCGTTAGCTTCAACAACGCTTTTTAATTAGTTAAAAATGAGGTGCAGGATAAGTCATTAGACATTTGAAAAGTTATTTTCACCCTCAGGTAACGCTTTATTGAAATACCTTTTGCAGATCATGGCAGATAAATGAACACTTAACACAGGAAGGCTGGATTAAAACTGGAAAAAAAAAATTCATAGGGACTTTAATGGGGGTTTGTAAACTAAGCTAAACAGCAGCTAGCGATAACGTCCTATTTAAAGTTAGCTATCGTTGCTTCATTAAAGGCGTTAGCTGGTTTCGACCCTTAACATAATGGCAAGTATTTTCCATAAAGGAGAGAGCTTTTGTAGTTTTTTTAAATTTCTAATAGAAAAAAATCATGGCAGAGTTGGTAACTATAAAAGAAAAGCTTCTTGCCAAATTCTTTGTCTCATTCCAAAAGAAAAATATTCCGTCTTTTGAGAGTAAATCTGTTCTTATTGGACTGTAGTCCAGGTCCGATCACACTAAGATAAAACAGCTCGGTCCTCTCGGGACAACAACCAGACCCTTGCAGCATGTAAGCCTGTTTCCCATCACTCCCTGCTGCACTCCACTGCAGAACATCCATCTCCTGAATGCCACCCTGCCTTTGTCTGTCTGTCTGGCCTTGGCCTTTGTGTTGTGGCCAAGCTAACCCTCCTCCACCTCCTCCACCTCCTCCACCAACTCCCTGCCTTTGATTTTGGCGGTGAAATAGGATGAAAGTCAGAGCAGAATAAAGAAAGGGGGGGGGGGGGAGAAAAACAGACAGCTGACCTTAAATACTTCCAGCTCCTCCAGTATTAGATCTTCATGCAGGGAATGATTGCTGGGCAGCACAATCACCTTCTGTACTGTACCTTTGTCTGGTGGGGGCAAAAAGCAGACATGTTATGACTTGTTCCTTCACACACGCACGTAACAACCGTGTGAAACAGATATGGCTACACACACTGAACCTGGAATACAGAAAATTAGAAAAAAATAAACTTCAAGTGTGTTTTTTCTTCGCCAATGTTTGCTTTTGAATTAGACACGACAGGCATAGTTTTCATAGTCAAAATCAACCGGGGTAGGAGTGGGATATGGAAGCTCTTAAGCCCCGCGCAAGGGAGGACAAGGGCCAGGAAAAGGGCAAAATAGAAGGCGCCCACCCTCGACGCGGCTGTTTTGTCCCGGGAGTTTGAGCGGCAGGGAAAGGATAGGGAGTTACAGTAACGTGCTCCTGGAAATGCAAGATAAGAGCGTCTCCCTCATCCCCTCAGACAACAGCAGCATCTCTGGGCACAGATATATGGACAGACGGAACTGGCTTTCCTTCAAGAATCCAGGCAGGCGAAAAAAACAGAATGGAGAGGCTGTCTGATAAACACAAGCAGCTGTGAGAGAGAGTCCCAGAGCAGTTTGCTGAATGCAAACATGTGAGCAAGCGGACACGAAAGCATGCATAATTCCACTGGTACACACATATTATTCTGTTTTACCACCTTTTCATAAGCGCAGGAACATATTCTGTATTCGACACTAAAAAAAAAAAAAAAACCCTCACAGGTTATCACACCTGATTTAACAAAGTGAGGTCAAAAACAGGTACAAGGACCTTGTCTTGACGCCCTGTCTGTGACCTTTTCGTGACAATATGCACTGCATGCTGTGTCATGACCCTTTGCTTTCAAATTTGCAACCACACCCTTAGTGTATTATCCCCTCTGTTATCTGTTTATCTGATGAGCGGCTGTCGCGAATTGGACTTCAGCAATCATTTACCTGTGAAATGCCTCACTGCACGCTCATATGACAGAGGTGTTGTGTTATTGCTATTTAGTGTCAATTGTATTATAGTCTGCGTCTAACTGACCTGCTTAAATACATGTTTGCTTAGTAGATTTGTTCACCCTGCCTGCAAAACCTTTCCCTGATTGACCCAATTTAATGTTTTTCTGTATCTATGATGATTTGTTAGACACGGCTCTTTATCTATACAAGTGTTTTCTTCCAATTTCAAGAAAGAAATGTTTTTTATTTGCTGTAGTCGCAAGCTACAGCTCGCAGAATCTATCTACATTTGTACCTGTGCCTAGGAAGAGCACTTGGTAGTTGCCGTCCGCAGCCATGACTTGGTCAACTGCTACCGATGTGTACTTGTAGTCAGCGTTGGTCCGGACCACTAGGGGCCTCCTCCCTACTGGGTAGATGGGGTTGAACATGACCGGATGGTTCCGTACAAAGGTCACCACGTCGTCTGGGAACTCCTTTGTCGTCTGGATGTTGGGTGTGAAGGCTCCACCGGGACACTGGAGAAACAAAGCGGTGAAAAAAGGGGGCAATGCACAACTACGCCTACACATGCTGTGAGTGAGTCGATCAGGAGATGCGATGCCCCGACTTTACGATGATGCGATAAAGTTTGGTGAGGACACAGACGTTTCACAAGAGGGATCTGTGTGTTATCTGAACTTTTGTCTGTTTTCTTATGTTAAAAGCAGAGTCAAGTCAGCACTGTAGTTCTAATATTTCACTGAAACAACAGAGGAACATCGGGCTTCATGATCAAACAAAGCTTAATATCACTTCATCTCTTCAGTCATGCTCCTTTGAGTGCAGGTCTTCCTTTATCTGCTGTGCTGATGTGTAAGGAGGTAGCGTTGAAGTAAATATTTCATGAAATTTGGAATCATGCTCTAAAAACAACATATTAATGAATGAATGAATGACCCAGAAATTAACTCACAGTTCCGGGCCTCGGGTAGGGGATGCGTCCCTGGAAAGCCACCCACTGAAAGTTTGGCCCGTCTCTGTGAGCGAACGGCCCGTTGAAGACGGTGAGGATGTCGGCCATGTTGTACACACACACCGCGGAGCCTTTAAACACGGAGCTGAGGAAATGAGATGCATATTTCCAATGAAAGACAACAGAGACACGCCTCGATAAAATATTCTGCACTTGTTTTCGGGATCTGTCTCTCTGATGCTGTGCGAGTCATGCAATCCGGGTGGAGCTGTTGCTACTCTCCAGCGGGGACTGCTCACCTATTTCCCCTTCATTGATCGAATGTGGTTGGCTCAGTTATTTAAAACCCCACTGCTTTACACATAAAAGCAGCTTTGTTCAAAAAGGGGGAACAGAAGCCGAAGGAAGGAACAGCGCTGAGATTGAAATAACATGAAGCTAAAGGACCTGGTGGACTACTCTGTTTGATTTGGCTGAGTTTCTTTGAGCCAGGATACACTGCTGCAGCCTCTCTATGATCCGGAGGTAACAAGTGGATTGAGGCCCTTGGGCAGTATGCGCCGGGCTTAACCAGATGAACCTCATTAAAGATCAGAATGGATGGATCGAGTGACCATTCCTTTAAACCTTCTAATTGATGTTGTTTGGTTTTTTCTAACAGTAATAGGATAGGAAATATACAACATATATATATATATTATATATACTATACATATATATAAATATAGTAATAGGAAAAATACATCCAGGAAAACATTAGACTAAAACCTTTGCACGCTATTTGAACTCAAAGAGTCATTTCGGTTTATCATAACCTGCTTGTCATTCGGTTTTTTCCAGCTTCCATCTTTCCCATACTCTCACTGGAAGTTGTGCTATTTTCAAATTTGTCCACTTAGTAGAACATTTACCTTTTTTTTTTTTTTTTTACAGTGTACTAAATGTAAGGTTAAATCAGTGTGTTGTACTTGCCTATCTGCCTGTATCCATCAAATTTGACAGAGGTGAAAGTAAAAGACAGAGGTGAAAATATTCATTTTTCTTGTCTGCAGACTGAGAAACATGGCACCTTTCTGAAATGCAATAATAGAATCATCTAAGTGCTGAAAACTCCCGCTGTGCACTATTACCCTCCTCGTAGCACCCATCCAACAGCACATATCACGTATCAATGTGTACTATAAATAAATGCCTTGCACTTTGTCAGCAAAATGAAGCGCTGCTGCTTGAGATCAGAAGGAAAGACGATCAAAACAAAGGCCATGTATTTGATAGATCATCATCTGAAGGAGCTGTTCAGCAACATGACACATGACACATCCCTATGTAACAGGCTCTTCGACTAGCACATCTCCTCCTGCTGAGTTCCAGTCAGGGATTAACGTAACCACTGAGGCTTGCAGGAATGTTACAGTTGGCTTTATCGCCGTGGGCCTTACCTTGTGGATGTGAAGACTCCGAACACCAACAGGCCCTTGGGCTGATCGGTTTCCAGCAAAAACATACTTTCTGTGGAAGGAAAAACACACATGTGCACACAAAGACAAAGTTGAATACGTTCCTTAAAATCCCCTGTATGCCAAATCATCTCATCCTGCAGGTTAGATTGCCAAAAAGGGATGAATGCATGAAGGTATAACTGCACATGTTGACAGATGGACTTGTCTAATGGACATACTGGGAAAGCAGTTCTTGAAAGCTTTAAGCTGATGTTGTTAGTTTTCAAAGCTGGGGCTATGAAAGGACTTGAGTCATATACTTATACAAGGTAACCAAAAGCAGCAGAAGAATTGTTATGAAAATTGATAAAAGGCTAAAGGCCGAATCCAGAAAAAACAGGGGAAGTTTCTTAGATGTTTATGGAGAAAGCAATCATTGGAAACCTTGGAACAAAAACAGTCCGCTTTCGGGAATTAGTTTGGTCTCTGGCTACATATTTCCTTAAAAAAGTGTTTGTTTTAAACTTGTTTCACGGATAAAAAAAAAACATTTAATGGAGCTTGGAAGTTGCTCGACAAACTAATTAGAATATCTCTACAGTGATTTTCCTGTTACGTTGTTTGACTGACCCAGTTCGTCAAAGTGGGTTTCAGTTCCGTCTTCTTCCAGGACCGAACACACCATCCGGGCCTTCAGGAAAGTGGTCCACTTGTTCACAAGGCTCCGCTGTCCTCCAATGTCACTCTGAAGAATAGAAAAACAAAGCAATTGGCAACTCAAAACCACAAAACTAGCACAGCTTTATGAACAGTCCCCTTCCCATTGAACAAAAGTGAAGCCAAAATACCATCGCTAAGGATGCTGACATATTGCGCTGGTGATGTAATTTGGAACAAATACATTTTGCAGAAAGTAGCCCGATGGTGAAGATAGGCGGGGAATGAGGCGCGGTTTATGACCAATACTGTAGCCAGTCAGAAATTTTGGCTTCACTGCTAGGCAGCTCTGTCGCCCTGTCCATCTTAATATACCGTCTGTGATTGAGGTTCAGACAAGAGCGCTCACCGGACACACTCTGGCCACCATGGTGTGGATATTTTTAGTATTCCCACTGTTATCTGTAAGCCTCTCGCGGAAGAAAAAGTACAATTTGGCGTCATTGGGGTCTGTTCCATCTGGTATCAGGTGGGCGTCAATGAAGATAGGCTCTGAATGGATGAAAGGAATGAAAGCAGGTTTATATTTGGATCAATAACTAAACAATAAAACATATTACGTTGTGTAAATTAATACAATAATCACTCTTTGAAGACTGTTTGCGCTCTCACCACTGAGCCACTTAGAGTTGTGCTGGTCCGTCCGCACTGCGTTTCTCTTTGTCAGACTCCTGAAGATGGCAGCATCTGTCCCCATGAAGTCAATGTACATGCCCGAGAACAGCTCCTGATCTGGAAGAATGCACACGCATACCAAATGAATACGCTCTTACATGATGTACAACTTAAATGATAAAAAAACAACAACACATGAAGGATATAGCCTTAGTTTATTAAAACAGTTTTGGAAAGAACATGCTGTTTGAAAAATTGGTCTACAGCTTGTGTGTCCTGTTGCTAATAAGGGGCTTTGTGCTCATGACCACCCGCTTCATGCTTTTTATCATTCCTTTACTCTCGCCTCATCGTTCATCAGTTCCAGACCATGTGTTCTGGAGGATTTGGGGTATGTGGCCTGCATCCAAGTTGGCTCGCTAAGCAGCGAGTGTCGACAGCACACAGACGGCCACCGAGAGTCCAACTTGTGATGATGACGGAGATGGAGCACAGATTTTTATCAACTACAGACACTACGTCTGATTGTCCTTCGAGGCTCAGAGTGCTGCGTCTTTGCTTTTGACCTAGACTCCATTTGGCACAGTTCCTTCCTCCCTGCCCCTTCAGGTTATTCTACCCTCCCCCCTCTGGCTCCCCACTGGGCATCTCTGAAGGCGCTCCCTCGCTGGCAGAGCCGCTGCTGACACGGCCATGCTCAGGTGTCAGAAAGCAGAGCTGAGGGTGCAATGTGTTGCCTTTAGCTGTATCTACGGCAACCCAACACCTCTCTACCAATCAGAGATGAAAGTAGAGAGAAAGAGGGAGAGGGGAGGATGTGACCTGGATTTGAACTCTCAGATCTTTCTTTGCAAAGAAATTAAAACTTTAGCCACTTTAGAGAAACCTTTTGGTGTTTCATATTTATTGAATCAGCATCTAAGCTTCTGAGTTGGACCCCATTTTTCAGGCCACATAGTTTGACATCTAGGGGGGGGGGGGGGGGGGGGGGGGGGGGCTACTTACTGGAGCACCAAAAGAATTCAATTTCTTATTATTGGTAACCTTTTTTTTTTAAACAAGTTTCCAGGGGTTTCAAAGTGCCACAAATCATGAGGGTGGAGGTAGCAGACACCTACTGAGCATGACGGAGACCGTGTTCACTTGAGGGTTGAACGAGCACCTCCCTTTCCCCGATTCGGTCCTGGAGTCAATGTGGAATACTTGTTCCTGAGAGAGAGAGAAGAGGAAGTCAGAGAATTTGGAGACAGTTTTATTCGAAAAAGTTATTCAATCGTGTGACCTCTGCCACAATAAAACTCTGACTATAAACCCATAAGGTAGCCCTGCTCATGTTTCCCTCCCTTTTATTATGAAAACTCCTTAAGAACCAACCTGGCCTCATGGTCTACCTTTACTGGTCCATGTTGGACAGTAAAAATAATTTTCCATTTGGGAGGAAGAGGAATTTCTCTGATAATATTTTAGATAGCCATCTCTCCATCTCAGGTAAAACCGCTGCCATATTTTACCCCCCTCCTCTACATTGCAGATTGGACAGTCCAATTATTTCTAACAGTAGTTTGGGTAGGGCTTCCTGTTCCATCTGATTCAGATCTGACCCATGGTGGTGATACAACTTTACTGAATGAGAGTGACATCAGCAGGGGAGAATTTTCTCGGAAAATGCGGCCGCTCGCCAAGAGATTCTGGAGGTGGACTGACTCCATCTGGAAGAATCTGTCAGTAATGTCTACACTGCAAAACACAGCAACTTTAACTAGTAATGTGTTGTATTGGATCATCCATTCAATATGTTTTGTATTGTTAGTTTACTCGAATAATGTGTAACTTCTCTGAAAACAAGTTGAGTAATCCAGCACTGAATTTTTATGACTACATCAAATACCAATACTGAACATTTATTTCACTTTATAAAACATTAGTAATCTAAGAAGTACAAAATCACTGACTTTGTAACATAGTCTGTCTTGTTCAGCAGACTCTTCAAGTTTCAAAGTCCAAAAGGTTCGGCCTCCTTGTTTGGGTTAACAAATTCTTTTTCTTGAAAAACCGACATGTTTGACCTCCGAAGCTGCAAACAGAGCAGTATATAGCTCTCAAACAAAAAACCCCAAATGACAAAAAAGGCACCGCAGTGTGGAAAGAGCCGGGCTTGTGAGTGCTCTCGCTCTGCTTATTAGTGCCTGGCAGCCGTCGACAGTCTGTGGCTGAACGATATTCACCCAGCGAGCACTTTTCTCCTGGAGGGCTTTCCTGCTCTCACTTACAGATCTGTGTGGCCGGAGATGAGAGCAGAGCAATCAGCCCCCCATTCCCGAATCCCGACACCAGAGCGGCATTTTCTCCTTCTTATCCTCAGCGTCTCCCCTCATGTGGCATCCAGCCCTCAAACAAAGTTGTGGAGACTCATACTGTTGTTTTTCTCAATTGTAGTTGCTTGTAAATTCTTTTCAGATCAGTCATCAGTATTTGCTTTTGGTAGGAACAGTTGCTATCTGATGCTGCAAATGAATTTAATTAATCACAGGAAAAGGTCAAACTGTGATGAGATAATAGCAATGTGTAGACTTTTGAAACTTTCTATTACTATGTGAGTCTGAAAAAGTCTAACGTTGTTTGAAAAGTAGAGCGTCTTATTGGTTATATATCTTCAAAACGTGTTGGATTTTGTTTTAACCCCTAAAAAAATTACATTAAAATTGTATTTTTTACATAAAGTTAGGAAAAAAATATCTCATTGAGGCATTTACATGTTCAGTCTCTCTTTCATAAAATGTTTTTTGTTTACCAACTCTGGGTGGCAGCATTCCCACTGCTTTGATTTTATTGTTCTTCAAGGGGAACATTCACAAAATTAACACTGAAGGTGTTTTAGGTGAAAACCACAGATGATCAGAGTTTAGGGTGTCCAAATGAAGTAATAAGTATGTTTAACTGAATTAAGGTAATGTAATTAGGATTTTATTTTAAATAATATCACAGGCAGCACTGAAAATTGCATGTTTTACAAAATTCCCCATGACCAAACCCCCTTCAAATCTAATCTTAAAAAGATATTTTAGCCACATAGTAAGAATGAATAGCTGTAATTAAGGATTAGTGGGTTACTTTTGTTTCTTTGTTATTGATATTTGATTCAGCAGCATGCAGTGTATTCTAAAAATGTTTTACTGGACAACCAGAGTTAGGTTTCAACTAAACTGTTCCAGTAATGTCTCCATAAAGCACCAAGCCAGTGTCTCATAAACATGGTTTACACTGTCGAGAGTTTGTATAATGTCATGAAGTGAATCTGTCATCGTGTGCCCACCTCTGGTCTGCGTCCCCGGTTGATGTACACACAGACGGGACTGTACGCTCCGCTGCCACACATGAACAGATGAGTTCTGTTGTATGGCTGCACCACTCGGATAAAGTTCCCACAGCCGTGCTGGAAGATAGAGATAAACAAAAGGAAAGAGACACATTAATAGTTCAGTAAGGCAGGAAGACGAAAAGAAAGATACAAATGTCACTTAGTTAAATTCCAATTAAATTGTAAATCTAATGGAAAGTGTTTTCAGGAGAATTTTACGAGATAATTGATCTTACACAAACATTAAAATTGTTTTTTTAAGTTAGCTTAGAATAGCTAATGTAAGTTGACGCTAGTTAGCTTGAAATAGGAGTTTTTGTAAGTTATATTAGAATGATGAGCCTTTTATGAGCTGATTGTTCCCCACATAAGACTTTGTAAACACAACTTACAGTTTAGTATTTCTAATGTCAGCTAATGTACAGTAAGCTAACTTGACATCATTGTATAACGTACATTTGAGCATTTGAGTTTTTTTGCTATGTTAATGACTTTAATTTAAACTTGTGATAGTCCTACTGTTTCATTTAGCTTTTAGCTAGCAAAGCTGACTGTTAGCTAGCATCCCTGTTAACATTTAAGCTAATGAGCACAACCTCATGAATGGAACTTGAAGCCACAGTTAAGCTTACGCAGCATGCTATCATAGATGATACTTGAGATGAAAAATATGAATACTAGTTGAAAACGTTCTCCTAACCCCCAACAGCACTACGAAAAATAATTACTGTTTTCATTTTTTTTTTAACACCAACTATGACACAATGCTCTGAGGCGTATCAGAGGGTAAGGTCTATTTCCTGGTGTACAGCCAAAGTGAAAGGAGCTTGTTTATCTCTCCTGAAGTATCCTATTCCATATGAGGAGTAACTCAAACTTATCGCACTTGCTGTGCCGGTTATACAATCACTTGCTGCACAATTAAACGGTCCCATAGCTCACAGGTCTGGTATTAAGGCCAGTGGAAAAAGAGCGTCACTGGTATATATATATGATATATCTCTATAGGCAGATTACTGATCCTCCTCCATCTCTTCTTTCACTTCCCAAACGGCAGCTTGAAAGCTACGCTTATTGAACCTTAGGTCGTAGAAAACAAGGGGAGAAAGGGAAGAAAAGAAACGGGGAGGAGAGGAAGACGTATCCAGGGAGCCGTCAAGAACTTGGCCATGGCTGCAGGAATGGCAGCTGCTGCAGATCACAGTCGGTGCACAGCTCCACCGAGAGATACTGACAAAAAAAAAAAAAAACTGAAATTCATGGTAACACACCCATCTCTGTAATTTATCCTCCTCCTCTGTCTCTCCGGCTTTGGTCTGACTTTAACCACCCAGTCATCTCAAAACAAGCCCAAGGTCTTTGACATGCAGCGGTGGTGAAAGTAGCTCAAATATACTGTGTTTACAGATGCTTCTGTAAGAAAGACTGGTAAAGGCACTGGATCATCTTCTTCACATTTTTCTGCATGCATCAAAGCTAACGGAAGCTATCTAATTGCTCTGAATAAGCGAGTCTATTTACAAAAACATGAGTAGAAAAAAAGGACAGATATTAGTGATGTTGGGAAGGCACAGGACAATGCATTTTGGCAAATGATGCATAAGCTAATGAATGCTAACATAAGCTAATGAAAGCTAATGTAAGCTAACGAAAGCTAACGTAAGCTAATGAAAGCTAATGGAACGCACTGAAGTAAAGAGACTGTTTTGAAGATGTAGAAGGTCCAAATATCAATGTTGGAGTGTGGAGGTAAACAAAAATAATCAAGATTAGCAAAATACCTGGTTTCTCTACTTTGACTCACAACATATTTTATTTCTTACCGTCTGCGGCCATATGTCAGGTTTTCAAATACACACTTAACGTATTTAGCCACAAGCTATTTGTAACTGAACCAAATAAACAGCATGTTGTCTTGCTGTCTAAAGTTTAAGTGTGGACCTCATTGGGTATAATGTGGAGGGTACTCGGGACGTAATCAGCACAGTTGGTTTGTATTTCTTGTTCGGTGCCACCCTTGGGGCGAATCACAATGTGCGGTCCTTCTCTGGAGCCGGGTGTCTCCACAGACTTGACAGAAAAAAAAAGAGGAGCTCAATATATATATCGCCCACAGATGGCGAGGGTAACCAAAACAGGAGGAGCTGGGTCTCTGACTCAAATGAGGGAAACCGCAAAATAGGAAAAGAGACCAAATTAAATAACCTGTGGTCAAAAGAGAACCGGAGAGGTGGAAAAAAAAAAAGACAGAAAAGTGGAAACAGCACTCGAGACAGGAAGTGGAACTGAAATGTTTGGAAGAGAAACTGGCAAGTAAGAACGGGGATGGGTACGTTGAGTGGATCCACATGGGGATTGATCGCCCTTGTGGGAGCCTGCCTGCAGTTGGGCAGAGCTGTGACTCAGTGCATCACAAATCACTCAAGGACTGGAAACAGCTTCTTCTCAAGGCGTGTTGTACAAAACCCCCGACTCAACTAGCACAGCTGCTGTCAGGGGGACGGAAAGACTGTGGAGAATGTAGGACAAATAGGAAGTGATGGTCTTAGTATGGCGCTGAAGATATTAGGGTTTCAATTGGTGTAAAAGTTTCTAAAGGGTAAAAAGTTAAAAGACTTCTTCCCTCTATTCCCCTGTACTCAGCACTGCAGCATCTGTAGGCATCTCTGCGTGTGCTTATTCCAGAACAACCCAATTAGACAAGAACAGAGGCGGAGGAGGAATCAGTCCTCAGAGTCCTACTGTACAGTATGTCTTCATTAAATCTCCATCCCGCTAACAAGTGCTGCTCAGAATCAGGCCGGCTTGGTTATGAAATCCCAGAGTCAATGAGCTGCGTCCCATTTGCAAGCTTTGATTCTGGTTTGTTTTTTCTACCCCTCCCCCCCCCTCGATCCGCCCACGCCTCTCTCTGGTGCCCTGTGACGATGCCAGGAGGATTCCGGGTCCAGTCGGTGACCCTGGAGACATCTGTGACTCAGACCTGACACCAGCTCACAGATGCGGGAGAGGGAAATCCCAGGAGGTTGCACGCACAGTTCCTCTCTGGACTCACTCGGAGAAGCGGATCTGGGAACAGCTGACAAAACCTTGAGTCCAGATCTTGACCATCACTGTGGAAAAGATGGAGGGAACGCTGGATGACGGCTGACGGATCCAAACACCCCTGGAAGTGCTAATTGACTTGCCTCATTTGACATGTCCATTGATGCTACCATGGAGTTTTGTAGGCACAAGATTGGAAGTGCACCGTGGAGAACCAGCTGTTTTTAAGGACTGGAGACTTCCGATGAAAACAAAGAAAGCCTTTTTGCTTTCTAGTCATTCTTTTCACTTAACATCACACACTTATTGTGCCACCCAACTGGTTGGCAAGAAAGGCTTCTCACTCCTGCACGCTACTAAGAAGTTGCCCGTCTCAGTTGCTATACCTTTGTGTTTTAACCGGTTGAATTTTTCATTCTTTAAGTGAAAGTTGTTGTTCAATTGGATGCGTTTACCGGTGAGGAGACAAGCCCCCCGGGGTGTGCTTCCACAGATCCACATCACAGATAGAAAACCCAGAGAGGAGGAGATTGTAAATTAATGATTTTAAAAGCTTCACCGCCCCTGGAGAGGGAACAAAGTAAAAAAGACTTCTCCTACGTTAGCCACCTGTGCTTCGAGTATGAAATATTTCTTGCCCTTCACTTCCCAAACGGCAGCGTAATTGACGCAGCCACATCGAATATACATAAAACTGTCAGTACTTTTGTAGACTTTCATCCTGCTGCTGTAAGCGATTGGAGCTAGCTTAAGTATCTCTATAAAGATATGTGTCATCATATGCAGGTTGTACTCTAAGAGGCAGAAAGTCTTCCATGATAAATGTTTTCAGATTTGAGTGTTCTTACCGTGGGGTCCTTTCCTGCCATTTGGCATTCCTCTACCTTGCTCGTAGACGCGGGCCAGAACACCTGGTGGGAGAAGCATCAGAGTGAACCGAGTGTTTAAATAAGTGGGAAGTGAGCCCAGGAAGCTAGGAACAGATTGAGAGAGGACACAACATATGCCCACGTTGAGGTTTGATCATATTTTGTTTACGCACTGAAATCACAGCAAAAATTAGAGAAAAAAAATCAACAAGACAAACGTTGTAAAAGTTTCAGCTTGTGGTTAAAAGTGTCGGTAATGACATGCCAGCAGCCATCAGAGGAAAATGTGTTTATTTCAAGCCCGTGGAGTGGCGGTTAAAAGTCCAGCTCGAATCTGAATATATTGAGCAATTTACTCGGGGGGGGGGGGGGGGAATGGATGTAGTGCAGCATTCCCTGGGGAAACCTAAATGCTTTCCCATCTGTTTATGCACTTCATGCCTGTCAATTACGCTGAAGATAACTCCTTCACCGCATGCCGAATCAGTTTTCAGAGAGCTCCGGCGCTTTTATGCCTCTTTCCAATAACCCTCAAATTGTTCTGATGGCTACAAATGTACCTTCATTTGCATATCATTGCACTGATTAGAATAAATACCTCTCCAGCAGTTTCATGAGCCAAACATGCTGTTGATTTAGTAATGTCTCTTTTTTTCTCTCGCTTGTGAATAAAAGATGACAGTATTCTATTAGGACAGAATATTAATAACAGCCACTAATGACAGACATCTGCCAAACCTTGAGCGTGCCATGGGTGATGTTGTTGATGTCCATGGAGAGGATGTGATCTTTGCAGCCCACGTACATCCTGTCCTGGTCCTCGTCCATCTGCAGGATCCTGTAGTCCATCGGTTTGTCGGAAATGCTGTAGTGTTCAAAGGACGGGGAGGCCTGCAGGTCTGAGGGAAACACAGAAAAAAACATACATATAAGATGGTCCCAACACTAAGATGAAATGAGTCTTCTTCCTGTTTCTGATAAGTTAAACACGGCCACAGACAGGCCCACATTCATCTCCTTTTGATCAAAACAACTGATCTCCAAATTACGTCTCTATAGGCAAGAGCCCACAAGTTTCAAATGAAAGCTCCTGATACGTTTTTGTGGTCAGATATTTCTAATAATGTTTTTGTACGGCTAGATTTAAGACCTTAACTTCACAGAAAATAGTTTTGGTGCAAATATATTTTGATTCCTTGATGCAGGGTATCAAAAAAGGATCCTGCAATCTAGTATTGCAAACAAAGCTGATGCATCGTATTGACAGAAATGTTGACAAAAAAATGAAACCCAGAACTGTATATCCTGTTTATTACACACAATCAACTCCTGTGAAGTTCAAACTCATCTTGAATACAGCTCCAACATATATCTATTTCCACTTTTGTGTGTGAAATCCAGATTAGGTTCAGTTGGTAATTGTTACAATGACAAAACACATAAAGCCATGCAGAGCCACAAGGAAAAGGAAAAATATAAAACATTCAAAAAGGAAAAATCTGACAGAAATAAATTTGATAAAAAGTAGCAGCTACAGTTGGAAAAACTGTTTGATTTTACACTTAATTGGCCCTTCATATGCCATGCAAGGTAGTCATAATTTACAACTATAGAAGATCATTATCATTATTGACTAAGATGCTTAATGAATGCACTGTGAATTGTTTATTAAATTTATTTCTTAATGATTTTTTTATGCTAATTTCCAACTCACTTAACTTCCATGCACTTATGGCTACATTGAACGTGCTCAGTGGAGATACCAAACCAAGTTTATTTATATATCACCAGCATTTAAAGTGCGTTACACAGGCATAAAAAAGCATTTTTAAACATTTCATTAAATAATATGATGTGCGTGGATATAAGACTAGACAATTTCAACAGAATGCATTCACCATTTTCACAAACTAGACGTGTGTGTGCACGATCAAAGACATGTACACACAAGCTTAAAAATAAACATGTGTGAACATGCAGACATGAAAGTACATGAACACAATGTTAAAAAGAGAATGATGAAAAGGTGAGGAAAACACAGTCGGTCAAAAGAAGAAGATTTTGGTTAAAATAAGTTTAATGAATAGTCGTTGATTAAAAGAAAACAGTTAACAGTAACTGATTAGAAGTTTAAAAAAGTCAGTGAGTTAAACAAAGCTAAGCCCGAATACAGTATACACCTCGGATAAGAAACTCTTCCTGCAGTCTCTTCTACTCATTAAGAGCTCACATTGTTCACACATACGGAGTAAACATTCTCAGATAGTTATTTTCAGCCTATTTGCTCCAGAGATGGAGAACTCTCAACCATACCATCAAAGGCCTTCACTATTAAAGCCAAACTCATGCATATTTATCACTTTTTCAATCTGTGCTGAGAGCAGGGGGTGTGTAGGGGGGGGGTAATGTAGATCTACAGCCTCTATTTCCTCCCCTCCTCTGACCCTCTTTGAGCTCTCTTTGTATTCTCTCCTCTAATCAACAAACAGGTTGCCAGTGCTTTGCTTCAATCCCTTAGGCTAAAGTCACATTTTCAGCATTGTGTGACATACGCTTTTGAGTCGAGGGCCTTTTATCTCGAAGGAAAGTAGCTTTTTTCCGCGGCACCCCTCACTCTGATCACAGGCTGTTGTTTGGCATGCTCGTCACAAAAAAAAAGCTGGAGTGTTTAACTTTAAATAAAGACGAGTTAACCACTTCAGTCACAGGCAAGTTTCCCACGACTCCTCCGAGTTACATTTCCTTAGATGGTTAGCGTCGAGAAAGGAGAGCAGGATATTTTTGAACATTTCGAGAGAGGTGAGAGCATCTTCATGGCGCCTAGTAAAGACTCTGTTTTTTACCTGACTTCTCGGAAACAAAATTAAAGTGACACTACCTGTCAAGAAGATGTGTGTTTAATAAAGAGAAAAGAGATTGCATCAGCCTCCGGCTTCAAAGCGGAGAAGATGGCAGATAGCATCACAGAGAGCTCTGCAGAGAGAGGCAATATTTTCCTAACGAAAAAGCCTTAAGATGTTACACTCCTCCCTCTGCCACAGCATGAGCAACCAAGGGAGAAAGACTCGCTAACTGCTAATTAAAAGCATGCCATGCTCTAAATCTGCAGCCAAAAAAGTTTTTTTATACATATTCCCAATTTAAGTTCTTGGAGGTGATTCAGGAAAACCACAATACTGTACTTCATTTTTACAGGTCTGGGACATAGAAGGTGGCAGCTATTATTAAACACTCAACTGTTATAATGGATGTGTAGTCGTTTAAGTTTTACAATAGCACACTATAGCCTAGGCTACAGGCTGATATAATCTCAGCGGTCGAGTCAAACCGAGGTGGGTGGAAGCCAGAGAAACATGGCATTATGAGCTTTATTAGTTTGGAGTGAAGCAAAAAGGGCAAGAGGTGACAGAAAAAATAACTTTTCTGTCAACGCTAGCAGTAAAAAGCAAGTGAGTTTTTACTGCTATACCAAGATTGAGCTAATGTTGGTTATTTTCTGTAGGATAAGATGGTTATTTGAGCACAAAAGCTAACTTAGAAGTAATTTATATTTTTGAATAGTTAACTAACAATATGACTGAATGTGTAGCTCAACAAGACGACGATGCTATGCTTTTGCCTAGCTAACGTTCAAATAGCCACAGCTTGACTGCTAGCTCAATTGGAAAGTTGCTAGCTTTTCACAAAGAAATTATTCAGTCAATTTACAAGCTTTTTTTGGGAGCTTTTTACCGGCACTCACGTTTTATTATCAGGAGTTAACTTACCGAGCCTTTCGTTCAAAGTGTGAGACTGTACCTAGCTTTGCTGTTACTGTTCTAGCTGTTTTAGCCAGTTAATCCCAAGCACACGATTGTTCATTGCAAATATCCAAGCACATTTAAAATTTTCTCACAACTCATCCATTTTGACTACATTGAGGCCAGGAGTTGTATCATTAGGGGGGTTGGCTGATCTGACTGACAGGTTGGAGTAAGTTAGTTTGAGTCAGCATTTCCAACATGGCGACAGCCAACGTTGGGCTTCAATAGTCAGCTTCAGAAACTAATGGCTGACATCACTGAGACAAACTGGTTTTACTCAGTAATAAGCCAATCTTTATTGAAAGTATGACCAATTTGGAATAAAAATTAGTTCTCTGTATTGAACAATCCCCCCCACCATTAATTGACTCTGACATTATGGTACCCTTGTGTCTTTTTACATCTACCTCTGACGACATTCCTCCAATACATTCCACAAGGGAGAAACATCATTCAGAGGGGTGTGGTGTGGGGTGAAACAATTGTCAAACATTGAGTTGAACTTTGTTTCGTTTACTCGAACTGGGGGAAAATAGAAGACTTTATTTTTTCATGCCCGAGGTTGGATGCCAGGTGCTGAGATGGGACGCAGTTGGTTTATGTCACATGGATAATGCTCAATCCCTCAAAGACAAAACTGAAACCCTCCGGAGCAAACATACCATCGGATCCAGTGTCTTTACAGAGCTCTGCTTTCAATCTCATACAAACAAATGAGTCATGACTGCTCTGCTGCAGCACTGTGGACCGACATCGAAAGTTCACATTGCCAGATGGTGCACCTGCTCTGTCAGAGAGAGGGTGTTGACCGAACAATCGACGAGGTTTTTCATAGTCATTTAATATGTGCTGGAGACTAAGTGTTTACAGCATCATTGCCAGCTCATAACCTTTGTATGAGTTCTTTGATGACTGATCCCACTAGTGTTAACAGCAAAACCCTCAGTGGCATCTAGTTCATTTAGTCAGCGAAACCTCACAGTTCCCAAAATTGTTCATAATAAGATGTTGGGATGATAAGAAACAAAACAAAAACAAAAAGTTTGTCTTTGTTTTCCTGTCTGTAAAGACAAAATTCTTTAGACCACATGTGGTTCGTTAGTCAGGCTACCAGTTTATATGCATTCCTCATTGTTGAGATCACACATCTTCCCCAGAGGCGAGAATGTCAAAAGTGTTTGTGGACTTCACTACTCTGGCTTCGTCTCGGGACTTGTTGTGGAAAGTGCTTTGTTTGTGATGCAGATTGTGGCATTTCTGTCTGAACAAAAGAAAATAAAGAAATAAATCTGTCCTGCTTTGGAAAGGATCTCAAGTTTTAGGATTGATCATTTGTGCAACGATATAAAAGGTGGGGACCACACACTTGAAAGCAGGATTGTAAAAAGCTGAGGTAATGCAAGTGATGAAATGTCTTATTCTGTGTTGTTTTGTCTCGCTTGTTGCTGGCCTCACTGCAGGTGGCGAGAGAGAAAGAAATTGAAAAAAAGTGACAGAGAAAGCAGGGTTTTAACAGTGACAGTTGGTGGGTTTTCTATTATGTATGTGAGCAGGTGGTCCTTACAGCTCCCCATGGACTTCACAGCAGTCCCAAGTGTCCTGCCTTTGACTTTGAGCTTTGACCCATAGTGCCCCATTGGCTGGATGGCAGACCAATGTTGATTCAATTCACCCTGATCTCTGCGACGGACAGTGGGCTTGTGGGGTTTAGCGGAAGGAACAAGGTGGGGCGACTGGAGAGCTGAGACTTTCTCCGTCTTTGATGTGTTCTTTTGTGTGAAGTGGTCAAGCGGAAGCAGGACAAAAGCCTTTTGTTGGGCCAGGGGTCATTCAATATTAAACAGCAGGTTGCTTACTTTTTCACAGACGAGATCGTATTAACCAAAAAACAGTCCTTACACATTGAAGGATGAGCTGTCTAAGAAACAAGAGGCCACAAGCTACTGAATCTCAGAGTAAAAAAAGAACATCCCCTAATCAGGTTGTCGGGTAAAACAAGTGGAAATAGAAAAAAAACGAGGGCAACAGGAAGGGAACTATCAGTGTGTCCCTATTTGCATGGCAGCAATTTAAGTACTGAGGAGATTGCAGTGCTCACTTGGCTACTTCCCTGATTTTTTTCAGTTGTGATTATACAGTGTAACCAGGAGAGGAAATGCAACAACCACAAGGTAACCTCACTCAGGTTTTCAAGACTTTTTGAGCAGCCCAAAATTGTCTGAGAGATCAAATAACACAGTTTTACAGGAATGCTGTCGGCAGTCAACAACCCTTTCGTAGTTCTGGTTTGGGATGAGCACACAATGAATGGTTTGTTGTAATGCAGCAGTGTAAAAAAATTAAAGATGCACAGTGGCTGGAAAGTATGTGGGATCGTTATGAGAGAGGCAACTGTAGTTTTGGATCGCTCGTGACTGAGGTTTGATGATTCGATGCCAACTGTCTTTGAGTTGGTGTCACTTCAGCCCCAGGCCTTTCTTCAACTTTGTTGTAATGGAGAATATTAGATGAAACATGGTTCATTTTGAAGAGAAATTTGAAGGACGAAATGAGTGAAAAACACAGCTGTAGTTTATGACATTCCCCCCTGCTGTTCTGCCAAATGAGGGAGTCAACTCAAGAAAATCCATCAGCAGAGACTTCTCCGTCAACATGAAAAGACGATAAAGTCAGCATGGAGCAACAATAAGGGATTGTCAGAACATTAGCTGAACCCTTGTGGAGCAGGGATGAACAACTTTAATCAAATTGACTGAGTGTCTGGAGAGTTGGGTTTTTTGATTAACGTCAGTGTCTGAATGTAAGCCAGAAGGTCCCTGAGCCTAATTAACACTTGAGGGTTGGACATTGGGCCAATTACAAACCAACTTTGTAAATCTTTCTCATCAATCGGCTTTGTACCTGAAAGTTCCAGCATGAATAAATAAACGCCATTCGAAGGAGGCTCCCTTGCCATTCAGTTCAAGGAGAACCTGTTCTTTGGTTGTCACGGCAGCCAGTGGGAGGACCCCAATCACCCATCTTGATAAATATTGAAGCAGGGGCTTATGCCGCCCACTTTCAATTAATCTTTTCTCACAAGATGGAGTGGGTTTCATCACGGAGGCTTGACTTCAAACCTGGTGCCAAATACCATTGGTCTTTGTCACAACGATGCATAAAGCTCTTCGGGTTGAGTTCTGGATGGTTGCATTTACCTAACACGGTACTGGCCCACTCGCACATACTGCAGCAGGAAAAGACTTTATCCTGGCAACCGACAGGCCCCTCTAGAGATAAATAATGACTGTTGGCCCGAGAGGTAAGGCCATCCACTCTCCTCTAGGGGACTATCTCGATGGTATACAGTAATGACTGGTGGTGTATACAAATGTCAGAGGGGAAGTTAAGGTGTCGTTTCAATACATGGAGACCACCCAGGAGGTCTTACCACGGCTGACAGAGTCGTCCGATTGTCTGTCCAGCAGACATACTCCACATTCCCAAGCAGCTCTCAATGTGCACACAGCATGCACAGACGTATTGTACTGCAACTACTTGTCATGGACAGAAGCCAGAGTTGGCTCACATAGGGAAGACTTCATATTGACTGCGTCTCATTAATTTTCCAATTGTTGTCTGTCGCCAATCATCTATAACCAGACATCTGTAATGGGAATCATATGGCTAGACCGAATGCCTGAGCTCCTATGCATGCCTTCTCTCACTTTGGTTTCCCAAAGCAGACGCCGCATCTAAATATGACATGTGAGCCCGGAGTGTATTTTCTCCCTTGGCGTTGCGTGTGTGTTTGTGCAGAGTGATGTTATCCAGCACCAATGTCAACTGCTGGTTTCACTGCACAGTTGACGTGCTAAGGCGTTGGCTAATATTCCCTGTAGGAGTCGAAACTCGAGATGACAACTTGTCCATCATGCGGCCCCGCTAGCCAGCTAGTTTGCGTTCCCAATGCTTCAATTAGCACCTGGCCTCCACTTCACATGTCACCGGCAGCAGCTCTTTTGCCTAGAATCAACCCCTATTTGACGTCTTAGCCGTGACCTCTCACATGCCAACAGCAGGAGCCTCTAGTTACCGCTCACCCCAAGCAGACAGTAAATCTGAGTGATTTTACTGTCAGGAGGGGGTCTTACTGAGACTCTCAGAGCGAGGGGAGGCTTGCAGGAGATATGGGTCAGAGGATCCTCAGAGTTTATGTGTTTACTGGTCATGGAGGACCGCCAAAGGGAAAGGCACAATCAGGTGGGACTCATCTCTGACGTCTTCAAGCCGAAAATCTGTGCTGTATTTCCCTAATGACTTGATGTTGCTGAGGTCAAGAGGTTGTTTTTGTGGTGGAGTGAAAATAATGGGGGATTGGGATTTTTGCCTTTATTTAAATTGTATAGCTGTGTAGAGACAGGAAATGTGCGGAGAGAGAGTGGGTGATGACATGCACCAAATAGCTTCCAGATTCAGGAGTTGAACCTGGGGACCAGTGCACTGAACATGGGGCACCTTGCTCTACCAACTGAGCTAAACCAGCACCCCACCTGTTGAAACCATTTGTAGTCCTCTTTAGACTAGCATTCAACTCATTACATGATTCCAAAAATGGCAATGGGAATTTGTCTGAGGCTTTTATCCAGAGATATTGAACGTTTTTCTTTTTTGCCCCTGAGTCGTCATGGAAAGCTCAGCTGATAGAAAAGCTCCAATATGAGAGTAGAAACTGGACATTTAAATATTGTGCACTCCAAAACATGACGTGAGTACAAACAAACTTGCATTTATAATTTTACAAACACAAGTCATTGATTTATGATAATCCTGACCTTAAATCCAAGGATTTTCCATCTGATTTTGGCTATCCTCAGTGAGATGCCGTCTTTGTCTGTATTGATGGGCATTGATTACCTTTCAACATGTTGTGCAGGAGGAATAATAAAACATTCATCAGAGCTAGCAAGGTCAGACGCAGGACTGGTTGAACACAGATGGATGGACAGAGGAAGGCACACTGACAGTGGAGCTGTCAAACATCTCAAACGCTGTAAGCCCTGAGGCGGTGCAAGCTGGAGCTCAGTGGACTCTAAATGAAACATCCATGCGGCAACTCAGGCAATTAGATGGACATCTTGTGGGGGAAAGAGTTCTCTTCATACCATTTCTACCAATATTCAAGCTAGGACAACACACATGCATGCTTTGCTAACCTTTAGCTATTTGAAGCACGTCTCTGTTTGCCCTTGTTGACAGCTCTGATAGGCCTTTACTTTGCCCTGTGAATAACTCTCCATAATCACAGAGCATCGCTGATTGTACTTTACTTGCTTGATTATGTTTACCACAGGAAAGTGTAGATGCTAATGTGCAAGTCTAATGCAAGACAGAGACAGGAAGCTGTCTTGTGTTAAAGAGGAATTAACCTGAAGGCACAGAAAGAGACATCCTGGCCTGCTTCTGGCTACTTGTCAGGGTTGGTCTTTGACATTTTGACCTTTTGTTGACCCCTTAAGAAGACACATGCCTTTATCCAACCGGGTGTAGGATCTCTTTCGCTGGATAGCCATGATGTTCGATATACCAGGACACTCTGAAACCTTTCCATGAAAGTCTTAAGAAAGTCATGCAAAAGAAGACCCTGTAAATCAACAGTGGTTGAAATGTGACATCTTGCAAGAGATTGTTTTATATTTGGTCAAAACCACATCAGGAGATATTCTCCCAAAGGAATTAAGAAAATGCAGAATTGTTCAGATTGATCGGAATCTTAAAATAGTCTTGGTTTGTTAAGCTTCAAGTATTCGTGGTTACCGTGCAAAAGCAAGCTTGTAGACGTTACTTCATTACTTGCCATGCTGGAGAGCCACATGGTTTAAACAATGATTCAGCACAAAGTTCTGCCTCTTAATGCAATCAAGTCTAGTGAGGAATGCACCTAAGGGCACTTAGCACAGACAGACACACTCTTTCTCTGACAGTGATACACAATGCCCTTCTGCAAACCCTCACCACCAAGTAAACATCCTTAACCGGCCGACATCCACCTGCAGTGCAGGAACAGTATCATTGGCTGTATGAATGATGGGGCTTTCTGGGAGCATTAATGAGGCATGTAAAAAGTGAGAAAGGGGGTCTGGTGTAGCCTGGTTCCTGGATCTCTGGTTGTGAGCTCGAACCAGTGTGAAGGAGTGCTCATTAAGTTGCAGACATCGTCTTAATCAATCTCTTCGATGTCTCAAACCAGGTTCTCAGTCACTCACTTTTTAAACTACATATTTCATGATTGGCATACATATTTATATAACCTCACATGAACACTGTATTATATAATGGTTTTGCCAGTACAGGGTGAGACCGCTGATGAGGTTAAATGACCCCGATCATAAACACAGTCCTCTGCCCTGACAGCCAGCTCAAGGGATAAATGAGGCTACATTTTTGATCCCACCATTCCCGGAATTGCATTTTGGCAACAAAATATGACACAGTAGCAGAACCAATAGGCATCAAATAACATGTAGTGTATTTCTCAGCATTTATAATACTGGTCCTCCAAGTTTTGGCTTGTTAATATCAATGTATTACACCAATGATATCAATGGATTCTCAAGATCCGTGTCCACATTAAACAAGACAAACTAGACACGATCTCCACTGCAGACACTGATCAGAGAGTCTTAACATTTGGGGCGCTGGTGGTGCAATGGTTAGTGTGCGCGACCCATATATTGAGGCTATAGTCTTCCAAGCGGGCAGCCCAGGTTCAAATCCCACCTGTGGCTCCTTTCCCACATTTCATTCCCTACTCTCTCTCGCTCCCTGATTTCCCACAAAACAAAAAATAGTCTTAACATTTCTATGAACAATCGTTTCTTTCAGATTTGTATTCTCTAGCATTTGACCCTATAATTACGACAGTGAATAAACACTGAGGCAAGAGATATTTCACAGACGTGTTATGTTCCCCCCCAGAAAACAAAATCTGAATGACAGAGGTCACAAGTTGGGGAACTAACAAAACACCACCCTTTACAAAAAGGGTACCAAATAAGTGGAACTTGGGTTTGGAAGGTGGTGGAAGAACATAGCCTTTCAAAACCACTTACTGATTCTATCAACATGATAGACAAAGATAAACTGGAGCGAGAAAAAATACATGTTTTCAAAAAGACACACAACTGAGTTTCTCTTTCAGAAGAAAACACAGAAAGCCAACTGATGGTGTTGACTCTCTGGAGACATACAACCAACTGAGCAGAGAAACTTCCACCTCCCTGTGTAGTCTCCCAGCCCAGCTGATTGTCATCAGCTGAGGGAGAACATCACAGGTGTAGTCAGTAGTAGTTCTGATGAGCCAGGAAACTTGTGAACCAGTTCCTTGAGAATCCATCCATAACATAAGGTAATTATATTTTATCACTCCGGGAATCCCTGAATAGTTCTGCAGTCAGGAAGGGGGGCCTGGAGTTTATTATCCGAGGCACGGAACAGAAAAAAGGCACCACTTGAAAGTGTATTATTTGGGTTAGCTGCATTTTTCTCTGTTTATTGTGCGGTTTTTAATTGTGGTCTGGCTGTGTTCGCCTGAAGAACACACGAGCAAGCAGAGCGAGGGGAAAGAGGAATGTCGGAGACAGCAACTTCTCCGCAGGACGCGAGGCAGCGCCGGGAGTCCCGTGAACCTGCCATAGCCCTGGATTGGATTTCAGCAGAGATATGAGGAGGGAAAGAAGGGGGGGGGGGGGGGGGGAAGGAGGATACTGGAGCGTCCAGATCTCTGTCCAACCTGAGCGTCTAACTCATCGGTTTATTTTCTTGGGTTAGTTCACTCCAGCTTGGGATCATTAACGGGCCCTCACATCTGGGAGCAGAAGGAGCCAGACTACAGGGCTAACCTTTTTTTTTTTTTGGCCACCCAGCAGGTGCCGAACCACCTGCTCCTTCTCCCTCTCCCGTGGACATTAGACTTTCCAAGTCTTCTTCCATGACACTTCATTCATCTTTCTGACTGCTTTGGATGAAACCCAAACTCCCTGAATTCTTCACCGAATTTCGAGAGCTTTTGGGAGAAATGAGCCTTAACCTTGGACCCTAAGAGACTCCTTACATCTGCGTCTTGCCTTTCCTGAGTTATGACCATCCTCCTTAGGTCACAATGATTTCCAACTAGAAAACAAACTTGCATCTTCTCTTAACTTCCTGTTAGTCACTGATGTTTAAATCTCAAGTACTAAATCGAAGCTGGAATGTAAATTTCCACCTCAAGTTTTCAACAAAAAATCCCTGTGCTCCTCGCCGCTCGTTCTTCAATAATTTACCTGCTCGTATCCCTGAAGTGAAACACACATTTAACTCGTCTTACAGATAAACACTGATTCAGAGTTCAGAGTCTGGAAGAGAATAAGTGCACTGCAGATACAAAATTCTCCTTTTATGGTCCTCACTGCAGCGGCTACGGTGACTAACACATATCAAATCTAATCCTCTGAAAGGGAATCAAGCGTTCCAGGATTACAGGGATTGGCTCATTCTCGGCTCGGCCACCTCTGACATTTTAAGCCGACTGTTTGGAAACACCGGTGGAGCGACGAGTGAGTGAATAATGTGACACGAGCAGTCAAAACGATAAAGATATGACAGCGATGATGTAGGTTTTTTTTTTTTTTTATTGTCCCATAATCATCGCGTGTTGGGCTTTTTCTCCTGAAACTTACTGCCACATTCGACGTCTACATACAGTTTACAGAGCAGAAACAGACTAAATAAATTCTCCAGGTATTTGGAATGAAACAATAATCAGAGAAACCTGAAAGCGTGGAAGGCAAAGAAAGAAGGAGAAAGAGTAAAACGTTTGAGGAAAGAACGAGACCAAATAGGGGAAAAGACTTGAGAGAGGGAGTGGGAGCAAAGAAAAGGAAACCAGCTCGTACACTGTAAGGCCTTATTAACTCTCTTCGTGCGGAAACCGTCGCTGACAGACAGCCTCAGCTGCTCTCTTCCACAGCGAGAGGTAGTGAAAGGTGATCAAACGTCTCCTTCAGCCCCTGCACACTATCCAGCCACTGAGAAAAAAGGTTACTGCGCCACTCCCAACGACATGAGCGATCGGTCAGCTCTTCCACACCGACTCCCACAGCACACAGGCATGCACACGCACACACAGGCTAAACCGTCCTATCCTTACACGCTGCACTCTCGTTTCAAAGAGAGGGGCGGGGGGGGGGGGGGGGGGGGGGGGATCAAAAATGCATAAAATAATGTCAAAGAAATTAAATAAAACAAGAGAATTAAATCCAGAGGCAGCAGCAATGCCCAGAGGTCTGCGGCATGGCGGGGTGTGATTAAAGTTTAACGAGGAACAGATTCAGGGTAGCTCTTTCAAGCTGGGCCGCCTCCTGCAGAGCGCTGACTTTCTGCTGACACACCGCACGACAAAGGGACGGACAAACAAAAATTGAGATTCAAGGCCTGTGCAATCAAAACTATTCAATCCACGTGTACAAAAAGATTATTCTAGACTCGCAAACAACTCTTGAATAAAGTCTGCAAAGTCGAGGTTAGCCGTACACATGCTCTTTAACGATGCGGCCCCCCCCCCTCGGCTTGCTTTGATTATCAAGCATTTGTTTAGCATTAGGCGGGCTGAAACACATGGCATCTTTGCAACCTCGTTACATCCGCAGAGAAGCACAACAATGGGAAAAGGCCCAAGTGGATGGTGTAAATTCATTTTAAAGGGGGGGGGGGGGTGTGTGGTTGTTATTTTTTTTTCTTACCCTCAAAGGAAAGGAAGACTCTTGGCAGGGGCTGAGGGAGGCCGCAGACCCCGCTGGAGAGGAAAGAGAGAGCCAGGAGGGAAAGCGCCATAGCTGACACCAGAGGTGGCCTGGCCAACCCCTCCGGCCTGCCCATGACTGCACGGCTCAGGAAACCCGACCAGTCAGCAGCGCCTGTTGGGAGTTGATGGAAAGAGAAAGTTAAAAATCACATTAAAACACTTTTAATACACCTAAACCCAACAAACACTCTTAGTGATTGATGCTTAAAGCTAACCTTTTCTTTCTTTCTTGAACAAATTAAAAAACCAATACCACCCTTTGTCATTTCTCCCATCTTTCAAAATGAACTACCATTGGCTCGGAGAACGCACATGACCGCTTCTCCTTGATTTTCGGACTGTTCTGAGTGAAGACAGGCGAGAGGACAACATGTCAGTTAAATCCCTCCACTTACTGTATCCTTACTTTGTACCTCTCTTAAATATAGATGAGTTAAATCTGCACAAAAGAGCTGCCGAAGAAACTCTCCCCTCAGCCTCTCCTCGTTCCCTTTTCTTCACAACGGGACAAGAGCATCTCAATAATTGATGGCGGCAGGTACTGTACTGCCAGCGGGACGCTTCACTCCTGCAAGGCCGAACCTTTCTGCTGAACAAAGGCTGTTTTAAGCACCGAAACTGGCTGTTACACTACCAAACACATTGCACTAGACAAAGACACTGAACCTACTGCATGCACAAAGAAAATACTGTTTGTACAAGGGGTTGGATCTGTGTTCTCATGGCTTATAGATGTGAAATAAAAAATTGATGTCTGAGAGATAGCAGCACCGCGTGATTGCTATGAAAATTTCAGTCCGGGGTGTAGTGTACAAATAGGTTGAGCTATGGGTGTGTTGCGGTGGAGTGAGGCGTGACTGATGTATAGCTGAGGTGGAATTCTATCGTTCAGGTGCATACGGATAACAGATGGAAAAACCGCAGAGGAATGAGCACTCTTTGGCTGCACTTGAGAGAAATAAAACAGCATGGGGCCCCTTGCCGCTGTACTGCAGCCCCTCTCTTACTGCATCATCCTCAGACACACACACACACACACACACACCCTCACCCCAGAGCCTGCTTCAGCTGGGGCGGCTCCAACAACATCAGCCTCCAGGCAGATGGCTTTTCTGATCCCATCCTGAGGCGAAGGACTCTAGTCTTTTCTGACCTTTGTTACCACCCTCAAAGGGTTATTTCATGACGCTCATTCAGAGTAATATCTAGCCATGCTAATAGCGCTCAAGCTTGACATATGTGTCTCTGACATTTCTACACCCACCACAGTTGATCTCGGTTAATTTTAAGTGTCCTGTAACCCAGGTCAGAGATTTGAATGTATTTTTTTGCTTTCAAGTTTCACGGCAGCTAAGCCAAGCAATTCAAGTCTCAAGTGCTCCTTGTTGTAAGTTAAAACAGGTTTAAAGCTCCTGTGAGTAGTTTTTAACCGGTTGTGAAACAGACCGAAATTCAAACTGATGCCTCCCAATGACAACCAGTGGATAAGATTGTCAACTTACATAGTGTATTTTTAAAGCCTGTAACTGCAGCCGTGTGGGTAGGTGTCAGACAAATGTTAAACAGCAAGCTAAAGTAATTTTTTATTTTCATTTTCCACAGCAAAGATTCACAATGACGGATCCTTTTGACTGTTAAAATACAGCAGGATTACATTTTTGTCAAAAGACACTTATGCAAACATGTATAGGGGCATAGGGGGCGCCAAAATCAACACAAACCCAAAGTTCCTCACAGGAGCTTTAATATCTACAGCTTTGGGAACAGGAACAGGAAGAACTCATTTGTGAAGAGGTGGATCAAAGTCTTGTTTATCCACGCACATGGGGACACAAGTTGCTGGATTTTTACGCTAGTGGGGTCCACAAACATTGTACAAAATGTGAAAAAGTGTGCAACAGTAGGGACACAATCTGGAATCAAGGAAATTCTGTCTGTTTTAAATATCACGATTTGCATCCAAAGCTCACAGTAAGTGTCAATACAGCAGTAAGTTTGCTTTTATTTCCCAAAGCAGAAAGTAAAAAGGTGTTGAGGTTGGGACTTAGTCAAACTGGAGTTTACACACCATCACGGCCCAACTACTAATTCAGTTTTTACAGCCGTGACCACGATGTTTCCCTCACTTTCACTAAGTGGTTTTGCTGTCTAAACTTAACGCTACACTTATGTTTGATGGGTTTTAACAAAAATATTTGTGTAACCTAAAGTATACTGTAGTTGAAACATGTAAAAATTTGAAGAAAGCAAGAATTTAAAGTATGTTAACTTTGGTTCAGTGTGGTCTTGGGTTTCACAAACTCAATGCTGACATTCTTGCCTGTCGTCAGCACTGAGTCCAAAAAAGTCCCAAAAAGTGTGAATAACTTGATTTTGATGGTGTTATTTTAAGTGTATCCGCCCTTTAAACTGTTTATTTGAAGTGCTTACAGCGTCATCTACCCCCTTCCCTTACCCTCTCCCTAGGAAGGTCAGTCTCACACCTGCTTAACTAACTGTCAAGAGACTTAGCCTCCTATAACATCCCACCAGGTCAGGTTTAAACACTTTCTTTGCTTCCAAAAAAACACCACCATGTGCATGATGATCTCCACCCTGCGACATGAAAGAGCTCACCATCAGGACCACCACTATGACTCTGAATAAGTGGGTCTCCGAAGAAATAAAAAGGTTTGTTATTGTGTGTTGTTCTGAACAAAACAAAAAAGAAATACTCCCAATTAATATTCCAGAAATTCCAGTGCCGAGAGTGCCAGGAATCTTCATGACAGCAATTAAAAATCTGAACAAAAAGGAGGTCAGAATGAATGAGCGGAGGGTTATATTTCAAGTGGGGTGTAATGGTAATTGTGTTTATTGTGCGTTTCTCGGCGGACAGCCTAATGAATTTTCCATCTCACTATTTCAGAGGCATGGCTCAAAAAACTAATATTGATGAATCTGCATAGCTGTACAAGCAAATAGTCCGTCTTCTTCCAAAAAACAGGGTTTGTTATTATTTGGATCCCATCTGCTTCTGTTAATGCTTCAAACACATGTCGACAATTTTTACAGCTTGAAGTCGAGGCACAGAGTCTTCCCGTCTGGATTGTTGTTTTTTTTTTTTTACATAGATTTAACGATTCAGGTTTAACTTTCCTTTTCCTGAAGATTTCAAACTGAAAACTTTCCCCCACTGTCCCGACTCGAACAGGACGGCGTGTCTTCATACCACACCCTGTCATTCAGTCGTCACTGTCTCTGTTACAACCACACGCTGCCTCAAGCACACATGGGACTCTTCAAGCACTGCCAAGAACACCAAACTGTTCATTACGAGTATTAAAACACAAGATCCACTGATTAAGATTTGGAATCTTGTGATGGCAGCATTCAGACATTGTGAGTCAGAGAAAATATATTTTTTACAGTATTAAATAAGAGAGGAAGGGTTGGTAGGAGCTGAAACCAGACTAGAAAGCGTTGCAATAAAGTTATACAAAAATCCCAGCCTTACCAAATAGCCATTTAAAAACACAGATGTTCTGTCAGTATTAGCACCAAATGGACTTTTAGATAATAAGACAGTAAGGTAAGCTTTTATCTCGTCCAATAAGATTAAAGAAAAATGCTAAACATTCAAAAATTAAATATATTCGTCTCTATTTAACTTCAGGATGTCCAGCAAAAAAAAAAAAAAAATGACTCAGATCCTGGGAATTTTTTGGGAATTAAACAAGAAGTCTGATGTAAGATTACACAATTTTCAAGTGGCAAGCAAGTAAAATATGATAAATTTGTCAGACTCCACAACTGTCAGATTTAGTTTACTTCTCCCTCTTCTCACTCGTTCTCTGCACCTGTTTGCCTCCTACCTGCCACCTCCCTTCTGCCTCCACAGTGTGATCTCCTCCACCCCTCTACGGTGCAGTAAAGCAGGTAAAGACCCCTCTATACCTACAAGGACAGAATCCAGATCCAGTCCCTGCATGGTCCAGCAGCACTCACCTTTTCAGAGGGGGGGGCGGGCGGGGGGGGGCTTTCCTCCAGGGCAGGTCCCAGACTTGGAAAAAAAAAAATCCAGTTATCTGGATGTTATTTATCCCCCTTATGACACCTTGATTCCAGCTTATTTCTGTTACAGCAAAGAAGAAAAATGCTGCTATTCCATCTAAGGGCTCACTGAGCTGGCTTGACTGAGAGAGAGAGAGAGAGAGAGAGAGAGAGAGAGAGAGAGAGGAGAGGAGAGCGAAAAGACAGAGAGGGCTGGTGTCCTATTACACACTCTCCACTGAAGTCCCCCTCCTCCTTCCCCTCCTCCTCTTCACCACCCCTCCCGTCCATGATCGTCCTCCCTCCCTCCCTCCCTCCCTCCCTCCTGTTAACTAGACAGAAAACTTCAACATGCCGGGCTCAAAACGTGCGACGGGGTGAAGCCTGAAAGGTCAGACGTGTTAGGGACTGATCGGCGGATGATCAAAAAAAGCCAAACCAAATTTGACCAATATGAGAAGAAATTAAAACAGACTTTCCACTTATTTCTATTTTCATTCACATAATTGCAACCATCAATTTTTCCACCATTATGAACCGGCTCTTCAGTTTTCTGTGGAACAATTTTTTAAAAACAAGACCACAACAAAGTATGCAAAGAAATTACAACTGTAATGGAATTCAATTTAAAAAAGTGTTAAAAACTCAAAAAGTAAACAGCCAGACTAGCTGCATTTCAAGGCTGTACTTACTATAAAAACCAAGGCTATGCCAAAATGCTTACTACAACAAGAACAACGCAATTAAAAAAAGAGCATGTAAATGGACGGTACCTTCCAGTTGCCGAGTTGCACTGTGGGTAATGTAGTTTTGGACGCTGAGGGAAAAGTCAATGCTTTTTTCACTTGTTTTTAACTGCCTATAGTGAGTCCAACAATGTTAGAGTCATTTCATACTGAGACGCAAAACAGGTTTGGTAGCTAATTATTAACACTCGACCGACGTAAAGCCGGAGCAAACTTAAAGTTTTTTGGTCAAGTTCATCCTGAAAAGAACATGAATTAACTGTAATCAATGGGAATCCATCAAATAGTTGTCAAATCACTTTTCTTGAAATCAGAAATTCTGTATATTATCTGTAATCTAGTATAGCATGCTCACTGCACCTTAATCTGTATATTATAATCTGAAGAATATACTTATATTTATAGCATTTATTTATATTTATAGCATCCCATTAATCCAGCCATATATACCCAATAATTCACTTTTTTTTGTCTACATCTGTAAATTTTGTAATTACTGTACATAGCACAGATTCATGCACTTTCTGCTTATTGCACTTCTGGTGAGATGAAAAACCTCATTTCATTACTCTATACTTGTATATGTGTAATGACAAATAAAGTTGAATCTCATCATCTCAAATGTTCAACACATAAAGCGCTACAGGAAAGGTAAGCAGGTCCAAAAAATCCATCTTATAACTATTGAGATATCTCAGCCTGGACCAGTCAAAAGGCTAACATTGCAATCCCTAAAGCTGCAGCAAGCATGGTTAATAAACGTTAGCTATTTGTTTTTCCTTTGCTGGGGAAACTGCTACTGTCACAATTCATTTTCAAACATCGACTCTTGATAAGTAATTACAGAAGTGATGGAGCTAATCTCCATGATAGAAAGTGAAGTACAGCAAAACCAAAGGACATAATTGGATGTGGTAAGCCATAAAAAAAAAAAAAAATGTGGCTTGCTTTTTGCCCCCCTTTAAACTAAGAGCACAGAAACCCAGACATTACAAATATCTAATTCAGCACACAGTTGCTTTCAATATTTTGCGAGTTAAAATGCCTTGCAGAGCTGTCTGAAACAAGCCAAACCTACAGACACACAAAAGCTTGATCCAATACATATTTGTTGCTTCGACACAAGCCCAAACCAAAGGAGTCAGGAGTCTCGAAAGACTTGGCTGGATAGATAAACACTACGTACAGCATATTACCACGTGTTTGCAGCTAGAAAACATGCTGCTGATTTAACTATTTCCATACTCCGCGGAGGGGAATAATGCTCCGCTTGCATTTTCATGAATGGATGCATTTGTCTTACTCCCGAGCTGAGTGTCACTCGTCACCTCAGGTATATAAGCCGGGAAGTGGAGGCTTTTACAGGTTAGCTCTTTGGCTCTTTGGAGGTGGAATTAGAGCTTATTGCTAAAATCACAGCTGGGGAAAGAAAGGGAAAGGAAAAGGAAAGGGGAGTGTGTGAGCGCCTGGTTTTTGATGAAAGTGTCTGACGGACAGGGAGAGTAAAATGGGGGGGAGGAAAGCAAGGGTAAGCTGGTGGCTGAGACAGGAGGAAATAATTACCCTTCTGGCTGACAATGGAGCCTGATTTATGCCTCGCCAATTAAAGTGTCACGGTGGCACTCTAGAGGGATGCAGGTTTTTCATTGGGCCCGCCGCAAGAAGAAGAATGGAGAGCGGTGGGTGAGAGCAAAATAGAGATGAGGCGTGTCCTCTACTATCCCCGCGACAGAGCCTCAGCTGTAAATTAACTTAATGAGTGTAAAGAGCCAGAGAGAGTAAACCGGGTTACACCACACAGGTGTTGTTACTGACAGGAGACATGATTATAGGAAACACCACCTTACAGTAAGACATCACAAAATCAGACGCGTCATAAAGAGTGTCTTCGTGTCAGGTCACTGACATTGTCCGGTCATTGCAAAAACATCCACTCTGCAGCATCTGTGTTGCACAATCTGCAGGTGGCATGAATTATTGTGTTTTTCCCGATGTGGTGCATGCAATGCCTTTCTATCGCTTCATCTCTTGGCAGTCCAAAAACGTCTTTGGACAAACGGTCCCTTGTTAGTACTGCAGATGTCACGCATTTGTCACGCTGACATTAAACGTTCGGGTCAAGGTCGGAGAAGGAGCTTTTATGATGCGGTGTGACGCGCCACATGCATGCACTTGGTAAGTTATTGTTGGGTAACAGGCACAACTGTGGCATACTGATATACTGTCACCGCTGCTGTAATATTTTATTGTAGGTCAAGGCTACCATTTTTCTATATGGCTTTGCTCTTCCTGTTCACTCAAGACTTTGTGTAGTATGATGAACTAACCATACATTTTTCTACAAAGCTCACAGAACTGTTTATTGTGTGTTAATGTTATGTACTCTGTCGCTTCTGAATGTCTTTGAGAAACCAAATAAACCATGAGATGATGCAACTAACTTAAATAATACTATACTAAAGAATAGTATACTGAATAAATGAGTACAGTCATTCAACTAACGCTAGACTTAAAGGCTTTATATGTGATTTTTTGATCCCGCAGATGTCGCCCTTGAGCACCAGAATGAAACCAAAACAATGCGCGCTGCATCGTTGTGTTAGCATGCTAATGCTAGCGATCTTTATTATGCTCGTATCGTCACACTGCATGTAAATTTACCTGAAATGAGCGTGATCTAGAAACACAGTTAAGCAGTGAGTACAGTATGTTATTCTTCTTTTCTCTAGTCCCTCAATCAAACAACTTTTATACGAGAGGGGAGGAGTCAGCCGGCCGTCCGGGCGATGTAAACAAACTGAAGATAGGACTCTGAAAACTCTGAAAACATCACAGACAGTGGGACTCGGGTGTTACACCCATTGTAGACAGTCATGACTCAGAGTTATTTTCAGAGGATATACTTGATTTATATTATATTTAAGTCTGAAAAATCGCATATAAAACCTTTAATTTAAAACTTTACTGTTAAGCCTCTGTACTTGAAACTTAGTGTAAACATTATTTATTTGCTCATTTATGCTCCATATTAAATCTTCTTACAAATAAGTTCCATAATGATGAAGTGACCAGCCCAAATCGCTCCAAAAAATGAAATGTTGAGTTTAGTCAATAACCCTTTGTAAATTTGCAAATAAGCAGTTGTACTCATTCCAGTCAGTGTAATACAAGATGTCCCAATTAGCCGGTTGATGATGCCTTGATAATGAAGGAAATATCAAGGGGACACTCAGAGTGTCATTTCTAGCTTGACGCGCGGTTGAACCTCTAACAGATCGGTTTGCTGCACAGAAATGAAAACCAGATTATTTTTCCCCATCAGGGCCGCTAATCTGATTTTACATTATGTTCATTCCATCTGTGCAGACTGTCGGCAAAACTGTGAAAATAAGAAAAAAAAAAAAAAAAAAAGGCAGAGATGTGAAAAATTGGGAATGCTAATTAGCTGCCGGGCACCAAAGGGCAGATCTGTTAAATGCTAAACAGAAAGAGGCAGCGTCCTTCACTTTCAACAACCTCGCTCTGAGAGATTAATCAAGAGGTTTAGCCACCCCTGCGAAAAGAGGTGAAGAATTCTGCCCGAGTCACGCTCCGTGTGAAAACAGCTTGAGGGAAATCAGCCTGCGCCTCTTTCTGGGTGTCTGAAGTCATCAGCTGGAATCCATACATTACTGTACAAGTGAAGTGCTGTGAAGTGGTGCAGTCTACACCCATAAAGTCAGCTCTGCTTCCAATGAGTAGTGACTGGGGCTGAAAATTGAGATGAAGTGTGACTTTCTCTGTGAGAGGGATATTTCCATAATGGAAGGACGCTGGCAGCGCGCAATCTGAATATGACACGGAAGGTCCAGGACAGAGAGGTCGGAAAAAGGTTGAAAGGGAACAGACAGACAAGCCGGTAAAACAATTAGTGAAGTCAGTGATTCATATGACCAATATATTTTTTTTGTCTTCCAGGGAGTCATCCTTCCCGCAAATGTAAAACACAACCAGACCCACATGTTGTCTGTAAGGTCTAAATCCAAACCTAGTTGATGAGGATATAAGCTAGCATTTCTCAGAGGTTTGGAACACCAATAACGCTGGTGGTTTAAAATCCTTTCGATTGTTACCATTTTCCACAAAACCACCATTGCTTAAACAAAAGAAAATGTTCAGAACAAAGTCAGAGTTTTCCATTTCCTTTTCAATAAAACACCAGATTCAAATTCCTGAGGGTCAAACCGACCTACAAGCCAGCATGGGTGGAACAAACCCCTTATCTGTGTTAACCCTGTCATACATTGTCTATTAAATGTGTAATAATTTGATTTGACTAAAGTTCAATATTAAAAATGACTCTGTGCTATCATACCAACAATAGCCTCTGCAGAGCCCCTACGCCCCTCTCTTACCTGACACATTATACCGGTGATTTCTCATGTATGTCTCTTTTCCCACCATCGCATATAATTTCCTGTCCTCCACACTTCCTTCTCAGTGGGTGGGGGACACGATAAATCAAATTAAAAGTTCCCCACTCGAGGCATCCACTTCCACAGGGAAACTAATGGAGGCTGGCTATGATTTATCCCACTTCCTGCTTCTTCGTTAGCTTCTGTACCGAACGTGATACTGAGCTCCACAGTAGGAGTCCAACACTGAGATCTTAACAGAGAAACGCCATCCACAAGTTTATTAGTCAGTCTAATAAACCCTAATGAACAGACGCATAAAACAACCACTTCTAGAGTAGTTGTGGCTTTCATGGGGAGTTTTTACAACACTCAAGCTGGATTTATATGTTGTTTACGGCAATTCAAGCATTTTCCAAGGTATCAGAAAGCTCTGTATCAGGGCTTGTCATGATCTTTGATAGATGTTTTCCTGATATGGATAGTAGAATATTATAAATCTTACTAATCTCTCATGAGGGATCAGCCACATTACGTCCAAACGATTACATCAAACCTCTTGAATTCTGGTTTAGGTTTCCCCCTTCAGTAGTTCCAAGTTAGAAAGAAATCTTTTCCTCACAATGTAAGACACATCTGGTTGTTCTAAGGCTTGACTGATGTTATGTTAAGCCTTAATGAAGTCTAATCTTTCATATTCAAGGTGGCAATTGACAATAGATCTTAAATCTAACCTTCTGACCATCATTTAACAATAAGCTAACAATATTTATTGAAGGTTAAAATGATAGACCAAGTGTTACATTGTGGAATACCTTTATATAACTGTGCCAATAACTGACCCCAAAGTGAAGATTTCCTTCACTGTGGAATGACAATCTCCCATTTTGCATACTTTGTTGGAAAAATTAAAACATAATATATTGTACAGCATAGGACAAAACAATAAAAGGAGGTTCGATGTTGATGTATGGAACCCTTGTTTTTCAAAAGGTAATATTAACTCAAACATGAAAAACAGGATATTGGTCAAAATGGCTTTTTTTTTAAAACACTGTAGAGTGTTCAAGCCAGAAACACAATAACAGGCCTGGGCGGCAGTGATTTTTTATAAACAGTATAATGACTTGCCTTGTCCTGTGCATGTGAATTTTTGGCTCTAGTTACCGATAAGGCTGATCACTTTGGGATTAGACGTGATGAGGCTATTGGCCTAGGAACTCTGGGTTTGAATCCAGTTTTTGGAGTGGGGCAAGTGACAGCTGCTGCTGGGAGGAGAGTCCTGGAATCAGATCCAGGAATAATGGACTTTCTGGAGGGAGGACAGGTTGAAGGAAGAATGAAAGGTTTGGGTGAGGCGTTAGCCACCGAGCTTTCCTTTTGGGGATGCTTTGCTGAATGGAAGGAGTGGCCAGAAAATGTGGAGTTTGGAAAGAAAGTGTTGAATTCAGAAGTGTTCTTTTTGTCATTTTTGTAAGGGTAGGTTGGACTTATCTTCAAATCTAAGACACCATTTAATTCTCCATGTCTTTTCTTGCTCCTCATAGTAAAAGACTGCTATTCATGGTGCAAACACAACAGATGCTGTCAGATAAATAAGTTATTTGAATGGTGAGCATGCCAGAGAGACAAAGAAGGACTTGAAAATTGAGCAGTCTAAGACGGTACATTATGCCACAGACAAAACGCTTCCATTTGTCCTGCTCCATTCTTGTTCTGAATCATCATCAGGGAGGCGAATCCATTTTGGGCTGTCAGCTACAGCTCATTAACTTACCATGCCAGTTCCCATCTTGTTACTGTACCGTCTGCTGTGTTTTATTGAATTTCATCCCTCATTTCCCTGCGTTGTTACCATGTCTATATGTTTGTCTTTTCTTTACACTGGAAATATTATGAGACATGCATTACAATTGCAAAAAAGGACTTCTTTCTGCCATGAATTCAAACACATTTCACCAGTGGTAAAACGACAAAAACACAAGACATGAGAATAAATCTGGGAGACCTTATCATAAAATAATATGTACCCGACCCGTTGACCTTCCAAATAATAGCTTTGGGCTGTTATTCTTATCAGTTTAATTTTCCGTTCCCTGGTGTCAGAAACAAGTTTATTTAACCTGTAGTTCAACTCACACATCAGGAGTGTGGCTGACTTGGAGATTGAATTCAAACTTTGATAAGATCTGCTGTGATTACTTTGACAGTGCAAACCTTAGTGATTGATACTGATTAGATGCTACGTATAAAGTAGAGGCAATCCTCAAAAGGGAGAAGAGTAAGCCTGTTGCAACAAGCACACGCCACCCAGACCCATTTATCACAATTTACATGACTTCAACAAAACTTAATGATGGAGACAGAGATAAAAGTTGGCTCGAGGGCAAACTGATATTAGCGTTATCGTCTTAATCTGAATTCCTGTAATTTGACTGTCACTGTGGATCACTGCTGTGACTTTGGATCTCCAGGCAGCTCCTCCACAGGAATTTCAATCAGGTGATGGGGGGATTCTTCACAGGGATTTTCTTTTCAATCAGTTCAAAGCAACAAGGTCACTCAATAGTTGCTGCTGTGCTCAACGTGGTTGATGTCGATATATATATTCTGTGGGCGTTCCTAGCTTTAAGGAGATCATGTTAGGGTCAATTCTGAACAGTCATGATTATCAGATTGAGTCTTCATTTAAGGGCAGGGGTCACCGGTCTGTCAGCGTCCTGATGTCAATCACAGGTTGACCCCTCTGACCGTGTTGAGTAATGGAGGAGATGCAGATTTTGTGCTGCTGCAGCATCTCTTTTTCTAGACAAAAAAACAGAGACCATCACGTTTACCAAATATCTCAACAAACTCTTTACTTTTAAAAAAGAAGAAGTTTGGGCCTCTTATTGATGGGACAGATATGGAGAGACAGGGCATGATGGGAGGGAGAAAGTGTCAGGTTCAGAAGGTTCAGTAGTCAAACCTGGAACCAGTGCGACGACGACTGTAGCCTTTGTACATTGGGTTTGTTTGACCCATTTGACATTCCAATTCTTATACCAAGTCAACTTACTTATGTCTTTACTCCTCTTACAATTGCTGAAGCCATTAGAGGCCAACAATTGTAAACATTAATATTGGTTGTAGTAAGTTGTTGGAAACCCATAACAAGTAGTATCTTTGGGGAGATTGTTCTTAAAAATGTCCGTCTGAAAATCCTCAGTCTTTTCTGTAATTAGAACTATAAGTGTATATAGAAATGTGTCACTATAGAAAGCCAAACACAAATGAACACAGTGTACACAGTGTTTTAGCTGAAGAGAGCTTGCGTCATTCATCTTAGACAACGTAAACACCTCGATAGGGTCCTATCCACAATCATTTCAAACACCCACGGACAGTTAAATGGGACACTTTGCAACATTCATGGCATTGTTTGTACTACAAAGATGGATGGACACTTTATGCATTTGCAGGAAAAAAATAAACCCCTTGGTGCATAGGCATTTCCCACTAACTCAAGGCATCTTATCAAGATTCTGCTGGATTTTTTTCAAAGTTCAAAGGTTAGTACTGTCTCCCTCAGAGTGGCTAAAACTCAAAGGATATACAACCTCATTAAGCTGAGAGCCACGGTCTCTCTCCAAGCACATGGCTCAACTACCATCAATTTATACACATCAGCAGATTGTCGGGATTCACAGAAGTCACAGCCCCCACACGCTACCTGCATTACGAACAGATGTGCCAGGAGCTGGAGCCAGTGATCAAGCGACGCATGACGAATGGCTGAATTTCACCAAAGGCCAAGGGTCAAGTCATATCCCTTACCCGACCCTGGCATTAGACACAGATGCATGATGTCAGTTCCCATGTGTTGGGACTGGAAGGTGACTGAAAACCCTTTGACACGCCTTAGACTTCCCCATAGAGCAGCAATCCCAGCAACCACTCACCGTGAACCGTGAACCTCCAGTTCCCAGATACCCACCTCAAATTATCCAGTCCCGCCGGAGCTATGCACTTTCTTTCACTCACCTTCACCAACCGTTCACCTCGAACCAACCAGCTCCCCAGACACCCACCAAAGTCATTCACCTGAGGAAGGAAACACATAGTACAAGAAGAGGTTCAAATTATGTATAGGCGTGTAGGTCATGGCTTCATTGGTCGTCCTGGCCTTGTAACTCCTGTGCACCCCAGGTCCTTTGTATTATTTATTGAACACTACACAGGCCCTTCACTTTCTTAACCCTGTCCAAAAAAAGCTCTACAGTAACCAGATCATTTTCAGAAAAGCCCTCTTTTCACATGAAAATTGATAAACTAATCCAACAACTACTAACATTGTGTGCTACAGCTTTAAGGATGAATAGAAGACCATTTAGTTTTCAGCAGATGTTGAATCAGGCATGTCTTACATGTGTCATTACTGGATAAAAGCTCATTTCATGCAGCTGGTTTTACACTGGAAACACATTGAGCCTCTGCTCTTAGCACAGCATGGTGCTAGAGACAAAGTGTTTCCAAAATTGTGGATTGTTTTCAGCTTCAATATAACATTATGGTTTCGCTTTTCCTCTACATTAGTGTCAACTGCATACCAACACATTCCCTCATGGATACCAACTCCATGAAGCTTTGCGAAAGCTTTTAGGAGCGCTTCATGTTACCAATCTTTAAAATAAACTTCATTTCCCATTTTATGGATTTTCAAGCATAATATAAAAAGTATTTCTCATGACCTAATTGTATGGCTATATATGACTGTTTTCAAAATATGTAAAGACTCATCATGGATATACCGCTAACTTAACTTCCCAAAATGTATACATTTTTGTGAAACAAAGGTCCATTTATCAGATTTAAGTGCTTGAATGGCAGCATCATGGAGGGTATATTTACTCTATGTCACCAGTCAGTTATAAATGGGGGCTTGTGTAAACTTCCTGCAGTTTTACATTCTTCCATTCACATGATAAATCAATGACTGGAAGTATTTAGTCATCTACATATTAGAATTTGATTATCTTAAATGTATTGTAAAGAGCTCTAATTGGCCCTGTTGTTTCTCATCTTGATGAATGGTGTGAGCTTACACACATACTCTGCACACACTGCATTAGCTTAAAGTGCTGAAATACTCTTGGCGTTCGATAAATCACAAATGACTTTGGAATAGTATCTTATCACCTTCAGTTTTGTTTATGAGGGTTCTTATGGTAATGTTTTTTGTTTTTTTAGTTTCTTGTCAAAATGTTTTCTAACACATCCGGCATTAAAGTTTTACAGGACCAGATGTTATGTTTCAGTTTGTTCTTTTTCCACCGAGAGCCAAGAAATCCATTAATGGCCTCCTGGAATAATGGGTATTTGAATGGGAGTGGCATTGGGAATTCCATTTTGGTTGAACTCTCAGCAACGTTTTGATTGTTTGTCAAACTATTTTTTAAATTTTTGTTTTTGTTTTTGTTTTCAATATCTACAGGAAGATTCAGGGTACCCTGGAGATAAACCTCATTTTCTTACTGCATAGCTACAACATTTGTTTTTCTTTTGGAGGAAAATGTCTCAAAAACTAGGAATTCTTGACTCTGCTGCTAGTTGACTTTGGTTAGTTCTTGGTAAGAACTTCACTTAGTCCAATACTTTTGATCAATGACAAAATACCTACAAAAATTATGAAATCAAAAATGATGCACTGCTGTGTCCAACCAGAACTTTAAAAAGCTGCTTGAGTCACATTGTTCTCGATATCTATGTTTTGGGTCAAGGTGTAGGTTGGCTTTAGGCTTTTGCTTGTGTTTGTTGACCACATCACAATACTATTTTTTTTCTCAGAAGTTTGTTGTTTTGAAAAAAAAATCCATAAACCCCTAATTTATAGATGTTTATTTTGCTATGTGAGCCAACATCAATCATTCCCTTTTTTTTAACCGATCATTAACTATAGGGTGTTCTGTTTCCCTGGAATGAAGTCATGCAGGTGGGTGACATGCTTTATTAGCATGGATAATTGCTCTTGCAGGTTGTCCATTATTTATTCCTGCTAACATTTCAATCTCCGGGCCTCTTAAGACCAAACCAATCAAACCCTGAGTGACATCTTGATTGAGGTGTAGACGGTTTAATCAATACGCCCAGGATTAGCAGTAAGACAGTGTCACCTGAATAACTGCTACCTTTAATTATCCTAACTGCTTTGCCCGCTGAACCAATAGGCAGACTTTAAATAACCATATAGGCCAAAGAGGTGAAAGACAGGAAGACACAGACATTTTAGTTCCTTTAAAAAAGGCAATTTAAATGAATCCAACAATAACATCTAAAGCATCATCTTTACTTTCTGGGATTTTTGCCATTATGACCAAGATTCCACTTGTATCCTTTGCCAGAGCCTAAAGGCAATGCAGCATTTTTAGCGGCTGACTGTAATCGTTGGAAATCAAATTTTCCACTTTTCTTATCGGTTTCGTTTTGAATCACTCAGATTGCTGAGTGTAATACCTTCTAAGCCTGACACTGGAATTGCATGTCGGGCGGACTATATTATAGTGGAAGGATATGACTTCATCCTCAAACATGGGGCTGCTTCTTCATCCAAGGTTAGTTCTGTTCTTTATCAGGAAGAGGCTCCTCACAGCAAACCCCCAGGCAGTTTCAAGGATCATACATGTGTGAACAAGCGGCAAATAATAAGGTTTCATTTGGAACTTGGAAGACGTTCAAAAAGAGAAAAAAATGGATGATTACTAGAGTCAATCTCTTCCGATTTCTTATTCTGACCAGCCCCTCCCCCACTCTACATCCCTTTGACTTGTTTGTCGTTTCGTCCACCACACAACAATTCAATTACAGTGAAGTCTGTTTGCCTGCCAGTCCTCATTTTCCTGATTACTTCTGCAGGGCGACCCTAAAAAGACGTCAGGTCTGGATCAATAATCAAACCCAGTGCATGTCTAGGGACAAAAAGAAACGCCCGCCCATCCCCCTCAGAGTTACTTCGACTTTGAGTAAATGAGGAGGCGGGAAGCAGCAAGGGGCCATATAGAGTCAAAATGTTTAATTAGTTTGACCCTGTGATTGCCATGGGGACTCAAAGTAGATGAATAGTGCTAATTAGCTGAGTGGCCGATGAGGAATACGCTCAGGTAATTCCATGCAAGGCTCCGATTGATTTGGTCTGGATTAACCTGCAGACTCATTTTCCTAGGGGACTGTTGTGCGGACATCTTTGTCCCCAGATTGGGTTGGCGTCCATCTGCCAAGAGTTGGTCCATTCTTTGAGCAGGAAAGCCGTCGCTTTGCTGCTTCTCCATACTCAGGACTTATTGGCAATTTGTGAATAGTAATGCCATTCATGTCAGTCAGCAACCTCTTTTGGTTTTTGAAATTTGAATACAGAGTGGATTTGCTACAAATACTACAAATTGCACTCATACACAGCCTTCATTCACCAAAGCTTAATCTCAGTGCTACTGTACAAAGGACAAGTGCATGGGCAGTAATCACTGTTACACTTAGAACCAACAGTGTCTTTTGTATGTAAGCTCAAAGTGGGGAAAAAAGGGGGAAACCTTTGAGCCTTATGGAGGCTTATGTCAGAGAAAGACTAATTAGACTTTTATGATGCAGCTTTTAATTTCATGTTGGTTTGTTTTGTAGGCGTACCAGTAAGTGAATACTGTTAATAAGTAAATAACTGTTTTAATAACTGTAAATAATAAATGTCATCTTCATAGTGATACAGCCACAATTACACTCATAGTTCCTCTTATGTAACTGTCCGCAAACATGTCTGAGGGAGGGCAATAAAACCAAGAGCAGCCCTCATTACTTTCTGAGATTTTGCCAAACACACAACTACAAACAGAACAGAGCCAAGACATGTAGTCATATATGCAGATTAGTGTCTAATGTCTTCAGTTGTGTTAGCAGTTAAAGTAAATGTTTAAGACCAGCAGCAAAGGATGCAGCACAAAACTATATGGACCCTTCTCTGCACCCACAGCTATGGGGGATTTATGCAGTATTTGGCCATGTTAAAGCTGCTATGAGGCATTTTTGACTGGTTGTGAAACAGACCGAAATTGATACTGATGTCTCTTTATGAACTACAAAAACAAAAGTGATTGTCAGCCTCAAGATTGATTATTTTTATCGTGTGATTATTGATGCCTGAATCTGCTCCTGGCAGGTTGGTGTCAAAACAGTCTTTTAAAAAAAAATTCTCCACAGCGATGCTATGTAATATCCTACTCATTGTGTGTCAGTCCTGCTGAATTTTGAGTTCCCTAAGTGAAGTTATTAATATGTTAAAATGCTAACAGTAGCATGAGCTAGCCTCCTCAGTTGGAGATAGCTCTGTTGTCACACACAGCTCGTGGATTTCCGTATTTCAGTCTATTACCACAGCGGCTGAAAGTAAAAAACCAGAACCCATTTATATTCTCCTGGTTCTCCATTCACTGCCGGGCGTAACAAACCAGCATGACATTAGCAGTATTGATGAATCAGTAAACATGAAATCTGTTTATTTATGAAGCTGCGATGCAAATTATTTCATACTGACTTACAAAATGGATTTTTGCGTTATTTATCAAGTGGACATTTTCTAAGCCATGACATGCTCAATCAATTTAAGTACAGTGGTGGCTTTATTTATGAATTTGTATTGATTCAATATTTTGCATAAAACATAGCGTTGGCATACTCATCCAGCCTTGCACAGTTTTGAAAAAAAGATGAATTAGTAATATTCTTGGAAACAAATCATCAGTTTTATGTTAATTATTCAGTTAGCTGACAAAAAACACTTCCATGGATGTTGTTTTTCTTTCAATAAATGCAGAGAATTTGAGGTCAGTGAAGCTGTATTTCCTTTTTTCCACACTCAGCAGGATCTTAAAACCTGCTATGTGACTTTGGGCAACACTGGCACCGCACACAGACAAGGATTTCCTGGGTAGAATTGGCTGGAATTTGGTTTGAAGGCAGAGGACAAGGGAGGAATGTGAGTGAATATTTGAGTATTTTGAAAGGAGAGCCCACAAGCTAAGAATACCTCAGCTCATTTAACATCAATTATAGATTATTCTGGATGGAAAGGTCCCACCTGTGACACTGAAGTTAAAAGTTCAGTTGTCTAGTTGGTTGGGAAAGGGCTTTAAATCAGTGGAATTATGAAACATACAAAGAACATTCAGTCCCACATTTCAAAGTAAGAGCCTGTCTGTCCGATGTCTAAACTGAAAGCATCTGCAGAGCCACTCTGTGACTAAGTCCACATCTGTTTCTTCAGATTGGACCGTAAAATCCAACTGGGGGCCAATGAATCTCTGTTGTCTTTGTTTTCAATTATTTCTCCCCTCATAAACATGTTTCCTTTCTTTTAGCAGGAAAACAAAGCCTTTTGTGAAAGTTGGGATGATGCTGGGAGTGGAGGTAACAACATATCCCAAACACTGGAAGGTCAGGGTGAGGACATGTTTATTATAGTTTGTACGGAGTGTGTACAGATGATATACAAATCAAAGCACTGAGCAGGAACCAGTGCGCGCTGACGGTTGGTATATGACCCCCAGGGGCCCTGTACACTTCTTCACACTTAGTTTGACACCAAACACATAATGGGACGGGCAGGTGGCCCTCCGGTGATATGGCCAGGGAATAGTCCTCAGACACACAAAAACACCCACAGAGACAGACAGATAGAAAGATAAAGAGAGAGAGAGAGCGAGAGAAACATACTGCATTTCATGTTCACTCTTTAAGGAACATACACTGCTATTTCCTATCCATACACTTGTTTCCTTCAGAAAAACGTATGCGTCTTTTACTTTAAAATAGATACTTACATGTCAAACTATATAACCTTCACTTCCCCTCTACTCCCACATCCTTTTTGTTGGGATCAACGTTCAAAAATGCACCCACTAGAGGGCGCAGTCTCACAAGGACGTCCGCTTCTCCTTTGCTACCGTCCAACTGACATTCGGTTTCTGTCCGATCTCCGCCCAGCTGTTCTGTTGAAGTTGTGTCTAACGTACAGTGATCATTAAAAAAAACAAAAACAAGATGGTCGCAGTTAAAACAAAGCCGGCATGCAACTGACTCTCTCCAAGATTAACTTTTCTCTAAACACAGAAACGCACCAGAAGGCCAAACCACAAGTGTTTGAGTCTCCGCCACCTGTTGCTGCTGTATCACTTACCATTTGATCATTCAACCAAATGCAATGCACAGTATCAACAAACCTTTCTAAAATGGAAATCAAATGTTCGCTGTGTTTACAGGATGGATTACCAAAGCACATGCCCGGACTCTCCTCCTTTGGCTGTTTACTCCTCTCTAATTTAGGCAGGATTTGATTCCACGGAGTTCCACCAGGATCTATATTTGGACAGCATTAGGTTTGGAAAGCTCTGTGAGGATAAGTTTGCAATTTTGGAGAGTTATATTTGGAAGAAGTATTAGATACACTAAACAATCCTGCATATATCATGGCGCTATGAAACTTTACGCAAGAGTTTATATCAAAGACATGTCGGCTAATGGAGGCTTACAAGTAAAAGGGAGACTCAGCAGCAACAGGATGCAGTGTGATGGATCTTCAGGCTTTTAACCACAAGGAATCACAGTCTCAATGTCTGCCCCCTCCACAAAAACACTTCATCAACAAACCATAGATTTCAGCATGAAAACAACCGTTTGGCTGAATCAGCAGACCTTTACCGTAAGTGCCACTTTAGACAAACTTCACTTGTAACACAACTGAAGCACAACATTTTCAAATGTTTGTTCTGTTCAAATTGGCTCTGTTAATCCTATCAGTCTGCTCTAACTGACAAGGAAAAGAGCTGTGTGGAGAACATGAGACGGAATAGACCATTTGTCACGGCTACCATCTCCAGATACAGTGACGAATATAATGTGAATTTACTGCTGTCATGGACCTCTGCCAAGACGATACAATTCTGTTTACAGCACGGAGGAAAGAGAGGACTCTTTAATATCTGTGCTGCAATGTGGGAATACTGCTGTAGTCTGTTTTTTTGTTGTTGACATAATGAGTCGTGTTCTTTGCTACCATGGGGAGAGCTGAACAAGCTGCCAAATTGTTGTGTGTCCACCGTTTAAAGTTGTTGTGGCTAATGTGTTAGAAAACAGTCACAAATACAGTAGACAGAAATCAGAATAGGCAGGGACGCCTATTATAAACGGGCTAGCAGAGCTTAGCCCTCCTTTTTTTATACAATTAAGATGAAAATTCCCTTCTGTACAGCAAATGAGTGACAGGTGTCATGCCATGCCCCCTTGATCTGCTGGAGTGTTAGCATCAAGCTAACGACCCAATATGTAAATCCCGGTCTATCTGTGAGTGTAGGGGCACTTGGTGGTCTTCTTTGGGCGCCAAATTGCACCAAACCAAATTCCTACATATTGTTGCTTTCCGTGCCTATAGGCTAAGACTCTCCTAGGTAAAACGCCAGCATGAAATAACCATGAACATCATCCTCACAAATCACCTATACTTTCATGGGCCAACGGGGGCCTGGCTGTGGGACCGTTCCACCTGCAGCTGGACTGCACCAAGGCGAATCAAATGAAGGACCCAGAGTGTGATGAAACGCAGCATACCAGGGCTCCCATGTGAATCTGGCACCTCTGCATAACAATGTCTGATAAGACTTTACGAGGATAAGAAGGCATTATCTGCTATCTCTGTACTGCCTGCAAACTTTCTTTCTCACGTTGTATTATCAAAAGCTCAAAAATCAACGCGGTGGGAAAATATGCCAGAACTTTTATTGCCTGATTAGAATGCCATAAATAAACAAGGTAGAGACAAAAACTTTGATAGATTCACCGCTGACTCGATCAGGACAGTAATACTCCACACAACACTGCGTCCTCTGTTTTTGTTCTTTTCCCTCACAGCTGTTGTGATGTTTATGTGAAACTCTGTGTTGATTCCTGGAAGCCGGAGAGAGCAGCAGTCTGTTATCGCTGTGTAATTGGCTCTCTGACACAGCGAGGTATCCGACTCCCAAATGCAGCCCATCCATCTATATTCACCATCCATCCTGCCACAGCACATTAGCGCCACTAGCATAAAAGGGCTGCAAAAACGACCTGTTTCTAGCTTTGTGTTTTCAGCTGATGAACTGCGATAATGCATAACTCCTCAGAAGTTTAACATTTCTAACCTTAAAGATCAGACTATGCAGGGTGGCTTCAATTAAACTGGAATCAAAATCGCACAATTACCCACACTGGCTCGACATTAGCTTACGGACATATGCTGATGACATCATCAAATTCGCAGCGGCTGCTCATAAATCAACTTCAAACATGCTGTGGTACATCAGGATCTATTGAGTCCCAGCTTTTTTTATTTCTTCATGGAATCTCAGCGATATTATCTAAAAACCGGTATGCGCATGAAATAATATTTTTCAAAAGAACATTTGGTTTCAGAGGATCTTCAAAGGAAAAGAATCGGCTATTGTCGCAGAAGGGCTGTTGCTGATTTTAACTTGAGGAATGTTTTCAATGGTGTGGACGGAGAGTCTGATGCCACAGATCCTGAATCATTTTCTCATAATATCCGAGGAGACAACGCCAAGTTATACTGAAAACATTTAAAACTTGACTGGCAGATGGGAGGCAAAAAAAATCCACAGATTTATGTCGGGTTTCCGTGCGTTCATTTTATAAACCACATGTATAAAAAAGGTATTGAGTTGTTTAATTTGGTGCAGAAAAGCAGTGCGTGTATATAAATGTGACACATCGTGATATCTCTTCGGTCCCTCTCTGCCAGCAGCGATGAAAAATGTGTCTGACAGCTGTGGGGGGAAAAAAAACATGTGCAGCTGATAACAGCTAAAAAAAAAATGGCTGTTCAGCTGGAGGTGATCACAAAATATTTCTACGAGACGCATTTCCAGTTTGACGAGATTCACGTCCTATTAAGACACCTTGAAAAAAGCGTGCCTAAAAAAAGAAATGAAACTACATTGTCTTTGTTTTTTGGCTCTCGTAGCATCACATCTTGTATCAGCATGACAAAATAGTCTAAGGTAATGAATTCAAGAGCTTTTAAGGCTGCTCATAGAGGACAGTGTCAGAGATGAATTATTACATGTTATACTATCTCTTCAGTTCAGTTGATTAACTTCTCCTCACTACTTTTCTTGCTGTCTGTTCAAAGATCTGAGCTGAACTGGGGGAAAAAGGGCGTTTAATCTGGCTGCTCATGGATGGATGTTAAATGACCTGGAGGATGGCACATCTGGCTGCAGATGTTCTGCCTGATGTATTTGGGATTGTGGTTGATTTGACACAGTTGTCCTTATTTACTTGTTATTGTCTTTAAATGTATTTTGCATAATGTTTATACGTTTGATTGTTAAAAACTTTGTCATTTGTGTTGTTGCCCATCTTGGCCAGGGCAGGAATGTTGTCTAATCTCCTCAATAAATAAAGGTTAAATAAATAAAATAAATCTACCCAAATCTATAACAAAAAGACAAAATCATGACTGATTACATTAGTGATGAGTGATCCCCGACTGGGATTCAAATTGGGAAATGCTGCCACCTAGTGTTCATCTTCAGCAGCTAACCGGTCAAATTGTACACCGAGATAAGACAAGTGTTGATACAGATGTTTGGTTCAAACATGGTAATAAAAATATCGTTTAAAAAAAAAATACCAAAAGTAGAAACTTGAAAACAACATAAACATTAGAAAAAAAATAATGTTTGAGGTCACTGTAAAAGGTAAGATCTTCTTTGTTGTGCAGGAAAAATGACATTGAAGATAAGTCCAATAAGTGGTTTATTGCTCCTTACATAATAATTCCCTTTAAGCCCCTGTGATGAGTTTTTCACTGGTTTTGAAAAGGGCTGAAATGAATAGTGATGCCCTTGATCTGCAAAAGCCAACAAAGCCATAATCAACCAGTTGGACTTTTTCTATCCTTTGATGTTTTTTTATGTCTTGACCTGCTTTTTTGTGAAATATTTTTGGAAACGGCGAAAAAAAAAAATAGCTGGGTTCATAAAACTGCTTATTCTCTTTATATCTGTTTCCTAAGGGTTTACTGAAAATGTATTTTTGTGGAATAAATGACTGTACCGTACTGATAACGTCCAAATCATCCATGTCATGTAATGCAAAACATCTCTAATGATTGACTTTCATTGCCGGTTGCAGCACAAGAAAAATATTTTGAAATCCTATGAATAAGTCGACTACAAGCTTTGAGGAACACGGACGGTGCAGTTCAGTCTGCAGCCACTTGGTGCTGCTCTTCCTACATGCACTGTGCTGCTGAGGGGTTACACAGGCATTTAGAGCTGAAATATCACAGACTCATTTTTCACAAGGTGTAATGATGAGTCAATAACTCAGGTAAAAGCCTGTTCTTTTTTTTCGTATTAAATCCCCACCACAGTCCCAGAGGAGGTGAGAGGATGGTGAGAAAGGGAAGCAATAAAGTTAGTAAGTAATTACAAAAAAGTGAAAGACAATAAATGTGGAGATGTGTGCAATAAGTCTATTATATTTTCTATAAGACTGTCTTTGCAAAAAGTGTCCAAAACGGCAAGTCCTCCATTTAAATCGACTTTAAACTTGATTTGATAATTCTGCTTTTTTAGTACAACTCAGTCTGCAAACACAAAAGATGCTTCTAGCCTATTACAACCTTAAGTGAATCAAAGATAAGTGCATGCATGTTTTTGTAACAAGGATTTTTTGGGCATTGCTTGTGCTTCATATCAAATGCATCAGACCCAATCCAGGATTTGTTGTATAAAAATGCAACACAGAGGTTTACATGTGTAAGAATCGATGCTATGAACCAAAGCCTGAGCTGGACTGTCTTCTTCAATAACATCCCCGCTTCACACTCCGTCAATAAGTAGCCATCAACTTCCAAAAAAACTCATCACCATCACCGTTAGAGCAAGACACGGAGCCGAGGCCCGATCCTTTCCGACAAAATTCCAAGACGGGGAGGCATCTTCACCTCCCCCCTCATCAGTCAGTCTCCCTGAGTCAGCACAAGCCGTTTGGGCATCGGATGAATGCTGACATGCTGAGAAAAAGTCGGAAAATTTGCACACACACACACAAAAAAAGAAAAACGCCTGACATCATCATATACATTCACAGGAATTAAATGCTCGTCGAAGGAAAATAAACTCTGGTTGCAGGTAATGACAAACTTTTCAGGCCTGACATTTTCCGGGGGCTGCGTCAGAACTTGAATGGAAGCATAAAAACATTTAAATGTGAAAAGCAATCGAGGAGTCGAGGAGGGAAAACAAGCACAAACAAGATGTATACTTTCTCTCCACTTCAAGATGAGTAAACTGCAAGAAAGCCTATTAAAGCAAGTACCTATTTACCAAAAATAAGTGGGGGGAAATGTGTAGCTTTGGAGCAAACATCCATCAAACATTTCACCATTTGCTCAAATGAGCAATCAGGGGTATTGATGCACACAGACTCTTTAAGTACAAATCTGAGGATTTTAATTTAAAGCGCTGAGTCAAATGAGCTGAGCAATCTTTTCTAGACGGAGCGAGGCATCTGAAACTGTTTAAAGTAAGAACATGACAGAAAAGAATGTCCACAGAGGGGATGGAGGTGAGTCCGCATGGAGTTTTTTTTGATCTAATCTTCCATCTGAGTTTGCATTTTTTGGTCGGAATAATCATCCAAATATGCCTCAAAACTTTGGCGTCATTTCAATCTATACGCGAGTAGTTAGTTTCCTTTTACTTCGAGATGTATTTCCAGGATGTATGGCATTGCCCGAGTGCTCAAGTTAAGCCTATTAGCACGTGGGGCGCTCACGGGGACCCGCTTGATTAATGAGGCAGTCCTGTGGCTCGCACAAATACATGCAGCACAGATGCTCTGCTGCCCTTATTGGATTTTCACATAATGAACAAATAAGTAGGTCTGAACATAAGGCATTACAGTTACAATCAGCCAAGAGTGGAAAACAACTGCATAAATTAATTGATGAAGCAATTAAATCAGGGTGTTTAAGTGGGCAGGCGCTGGATAAGTCTTGGGACCTTTCGTCGCAGATCGTGCCCCTCTTTATCCCACTGTTTCCTGACGTTATCTCGTGTGGAAAACTGCATAATTAAGGGAGAAAAGCAAGAACAGCTAGTCATCCAGGAGGAGGTACAGTTACAGTACATTAAAGGAGGATATTGTGGTGTTAAATTGAAAAGCTTCACTTTGATTCATCTTCAGGAAACAGGATATAATGCTTTCTTTTTAAAAGTGTTTTTATTGTCACAATGAAATACACCTTTATTATATTCAGATTAAAATACTGAGCATCAATCCATTATAGTTCATCTTTACGTACATGTAAAAATATTAACGATGATATATACACTGTATATAAGAAGTGGACATAGCAGTTGTGATGTCATCCCTTTGATTTGTTGACTAACATTTTGAAGCTTCAAGTTTGGCATTACATGTCCGCCATATTGTTTAGTTTTCTTCCTGGAATTAGATATGGCCATATTTGGGTTGTGGCCATATCCCTGCTGCTGCTGTAGAGACTTGTCAATCACATGAAGCCACGCCCTTAAGCCCACCCTGCTTCATTGTTTGTTTCAGTGTTAAAGGGGCAGTAACATAAACGCTTTTTTGTTGTTGTTGCAGAAGACGTTAAACAAGTGGTTGCGAACTTAAATCATCATCATCAGTAGTGTCAATTTCTCATCTGTTGTTATTTTTCAATGGAACTTCTTCCGGCAACAAGTGGAGTCTCCCCCTGCTGGCTGTTAAAAAAAATGCAGGTTTAATTTTTTGTATTTATCAAGTGTCTTTTTTTTACATCGGACAGACGCACACGAGTTTCACTTTGGAGTGTGTAGACATTCACATCAGATCTAAAGAATGCAAGCTTGGTATTTGAAGAGATAATTGGTGTCTTTATAAAGATTTCTTGGGTACTTACTGCAAAACGTTTTTACATGAAACGGCTACACATTGAACACCTCAAGGGGGTCTGAGATCTTTCTGAATGGCTCTGAACAGCTGCAGCACAGAGTCTGTCCACACCCGTCTCTGCTGCTGGTCCCTGATTCTAGCCAGAGTCTGAGCGCCGTAAACCAGAGTCAGCACCGTCCTCTCAAAGTCCTGCAGGCTCAGGCGCTGCCGGCGCAGAGCGAGCTCCGCTGTCAGACGGCGGATTTCCGAGAGCCTCTTGGGCAGGACGTCGTCGCAGATGACCTCCAGCTTCTCCACGCTCCGTAGAGAGGCCAGCTCCTCGTCTGGGATCAGCATGGCGTGGTCGCCGTCTCGGATCTGCGTTCCGGCAAGAAGGATCTGAGAGACACACGTTCTCTTTCATCATCGGAAAATGGAACAAAAATGGGACAGATCTTTTGCACATACCCGACGTATTTAAACTGGCTTCCTTCCAGTGATGACCAATAAACCCTGAAGCCCACAGGATCCAAACTGACCTCAAAGAGCAGGTTTACATCCTCCATGGTTTGCTGGAACACTGGGTTGATCAGTGAATAGGTCCCACGCTTTATCCTATAGGCAGATGGATACAGAGCTACAACACACAAAGACAGGAAATTGGATTACGGGGTCTCCCTTGAATACGAGACATTCGACATGCATGTGGGTGGGCCGGAGGCTTCATAAACACAGATACATTACTACTCAAATATTATGCAGGTGGGATCAAATCTGGCTCCGGCTGTGCGCATGGGTAATTGGTGTTCGACCCAGAGTCTCACATGCTTCTACATTTAACAAGTGGCAGTGCAGCCAGAGGTGAGAGGTCTCTGCTCACAGAGGAGGAGGAGGCAGGTGTTGCTGACCTCATTTGGTATGAGTTCAGATGTGTGAGAAGACCCCATAAACTGATACGGCTGGAATGAAACCCCTCGCTCTTAGCTTGAGGAAACCGTCTCTGATACCAAGTCTGTATAAAATCCATATTTTACTTTAGGTGATTTCACATGGTTGAACAGCTAAACTCCCGATGTAGAAAGAGATAAACTACATCCACCAGAAAATTTACTTAAATTACAATTTCGAGGCACTTTACTACAGTTTTTTTTTTTTATCAGTGATTTACCTTCAATCCTCTTTATTAGGGCCCGAGCCACAATGAATCGCTTATTTGGGGGCTTTAACGTGCACAAAATAACTCACCAAAATTCAGCCTTGTGTGAAATTTACATATGAACGTGGTTCGGTGCATGGGCGTCGCCAAATGCCTCCAGAGCGCCCCCAAATGTCACTCAGGGTACTGCGGTTACCCTACATGCACAGAAATTGGTGAGCCATATGAAGCTCAATGAGACGAGAAACAATTACATGATGACTCTTAAATCTACAGGAAGTGAGCAAGTCAAAGTCCAATTTTTTACGATTTTTCAGATTTCACAGCATCCCTATTTTCAACGGGCTCTCAAACTTTGTTGACGTTTTTGGCATGCCGCCAACGAAACAAACTGTTATAACTCTGACACACAGTGCTGCAGCACAGGACTGGACCAGACTGGCACATGCCCCTCATATGCGGCATATGCCACGGCACGAGTGGACCAGAACAGCATATGCCACGGCATGTGTTTTTTAGTTCTGTTTGTAATGGTGAGTATTGAGGATTTTTTGGATGGACCATGTTTTACTTAAAGGCTTTATATGTGATTTTTTGATCCAGCAGATGTCGCCCTTGAGCACCAGCATGAAACCAAAACAACGCTCGCTGCATTGTTGTGTTAGCATGCTAATGCTAGCGATCTTTATTATGCTCGTATCTTCACACTGCATGTAAATTTACCTGAAATGAGCGTGATCTAGAAACACAGTTAAGCAGTGAGTACAGTATGTTATTCTTCTTTTCTCTAGTCCCTCAATTAAACAACTTTTATACACGAGGGGAGGAGTCAGCCGGCTGTCCGGGCGATGTAAACAAAGTGAAGATAGGACTTTGAAAACTCTGAAAACATCACAGACAGTGGGACTCGGGTGTTACACCCATTGTAGACAGTCATGACTCACAGAGTTATTTTCAGAGGATATACTTGATTTATATTACATTTTACATATTAAGCCTTTAACAGTAATCGGCCGCCCATATATCTGGGCCCCAGAAAGCTCCCCACCCCTATGGACAGCCTTGACTCTTGTACTCTTCATGCACAATCTCTTACTCTTAAGTACTCACTGGACCATTTTTTAAAGTTAACAGGCTTAAAAATGCAAATAACAGATAAGGCTAAATTCTTAATGAAGTCAGAAGGACATATCTGTGTTTCCAGAATGATTTATGAACTACCCTGATCTTACAACACCACATTTGCATTCTCATTTTTGCAAAACAGGCTCGAGTGAGCCCAGATATTCCCACTGGTAACAGGAAGTCATTTGGAGGTCACGTCTAAACAAAGCAGGAATAAAAAGGACAAAAATAGAAAAAAACAAAGAGAGGGGTCAAACTAGGACGCAGAGTAAACTGATACACTTTTTTGACCTTCCTTAGTGTTTTTATTGGTACTACTTTTGCAACATGACTCTTCATTTGTGTTAATATAACAATAACCTCTAATGTGTGAGCGTCCAGGACCAATTCGATGACGGGGGTGAAACAAAGCAAGGGGAATCACAACATAGTGACTTAGCTAAACCTTCATTCGAACTTCTCCAGATGTCCTCTGCTATTTTTCCACACACACTATTGCCATCCAGTTGCTTGGCTCAGCGTGTAAGCCAACACACAGATCACACACACAGCTCTCAATGAGGTGTGCAGTGTAAACACTGGGCTTCATCTGAATTTCGATCCAATCGTCCTGCAGCCCTACAGCGGCGTCCACGCTGCGCTGCCTCGCCAATTCTGCAGTAATGATCAGCCCCGCTGCCCGCAGCCTCGCCGGCTAAGAAACATCCAGCTTTTACTGCATTTTTTTTTTAAGGCCAGTCAAAGCCACACGCACCGTCTGATCTCCGCTACGCACCTGCCTGCTGTTTGAGTGGCTGTCAGGCATATATAGCTCCATCTTTGTTTTCACAATGCAGAATGTAAAGATGGTATTTAAGCAAACCAATATGGTACATTTGAGTCATCCCCAACACATTATCTGAAACCGTTTGGCATCAGTCCCACCCAAAAAAAACCTGCTAAGAATACAAATGACTCAAGTTGTTCTCGTCCCCAAAAATGGGAAAAGCAGTGAGGACATTTTCCTCGATCCTATGGTTTGAGTGCATCCCATTTATGAGTTGAAAATCTACACTCCTTACTGAGCAAGTGACTCCCAAAGGCATGATCAACAGCGGCGGAGGGATGCCTGTGCAGTGATATTAAAGACACTCCAGCGTCTGAGGGGCATTGTCAGAGTAAACACAACAACACCCAGGGGAAAAGAGTGCTCATTAGAAAACAAGGGTTATGTCACTAAAGGATGGAGGAGACGGAGGGGAATGACAGTTTGGAGGCCAACCCAAAGCTGATTTGCGTTTGAAATTAATAATCTGTGATTTAAATAAAAGATTGCTCCTACTCTCTGACGTTGTTTGCTAAATTCACAATACTCCTTTAGCAGGCAGGAAATCGTGTGTTGTACGTCTTCAGCAGCAAAGACAGGATTATTCACTGGTTATATTGCTCACATAGATTTGGAAATGTATAGGGCCAAAAATAAATCCCTTACAAGGAGAGAAACATAAATTTGAGCATTTGTCTGCCAAGAACAGGCAAACGGATAGAATGCACGACGTAGTGGCAAAAATGTAAGATAACAGAAAAGTTTACTTTATAGATAGTGAAAAACAATGTTTTGCAACAAGCACAAAGCCAGGATAGAGAGGCAGAGCCAAAAGGGCAAAGCAAGGCCGGCTCCGAGTCCAGAAAGCATGCAAAGGTTAATAACAAGAAAAGCAGACAGACAGACAGCCGAGATAAGGTTGAAACACTGAGGCTGGGTTGCAAAACAAACAATCAGACAGAGTATGGAGGACGAGGGTTACATATATATATATATATATACACACACTGTGCAGCTGAAAAAGGGGTTGGGGGAACAGGTGAATGTGGAGGTCAGGGGATGATAGGAGTGGGAAAAGCTTTGGGGCACAGCAGGGGGCAGGGAGGAAGACGGCTGGAATGTGAACAGAATTAAACTGGCAGCAGACATTGAAAGAACTGTTGCTGTGTCTCAATTCAGGGGTAGGGGACGACTCTTAGTCCTGCCGTAAATTATTGTGTTAATTTGAGCCAAACAATCCAGCCTTTAATGACGTCACTGCCCCAGAACACTGACAGAAACTGCCCTTCACTTCCAAAAGGTCAGCTTTATTGGTTATAATAAATACATAAAGCTGTCCGTGGTTTTGTAGACTTCATCCTGCAGCAGTGTAAGGGGAAGGACGCTCCACTTACTATCTGACAAAGACGTTGCTTTTTGAAGCGATTTAAATAGCGTCCCATGTGCTCTTTGAGGGTCACATGATCTCACACTTGCAGATTATCTTAAAATCAGTTTTTCAGGTAATGTAAGAATGTGTCGTTTTGAAGACGTTGCAGCTCCACAGCAACGAATGCCGCTACCTTCCGAAGTTCACACGACTGAAAGCTATACAGCGAGACATTTTTCATTACGATTAAATATTCACGTTCTAATCGGTTAGGGAGTCAACCTCACACTATCTCAACCTTTTTCCCGTTGCTCTCGGTAAGCCTGTTCATTCCTCGCGCTTGCTTCGCCGCTCTCTTCCAGCGCTCCAAACAATCAGTGTTTGGATGGGCAGGCTTCCCCCAATGTCATTATGCACAGGCAGGGAACTTGTAATCTCCCGCTAACTGCTTGCAAGGAGATGAGGGAACAACAAAGATCCATTAATTAGCCGGGCTAAATGGTATTCCTGGCTGGAGGGAAGTCTTGATGAGAGAGAGCGAGAGAGAGAGCGAGAGAGAGAAAACTAAAATGGGGGGAAACAAAAACAATAACAAAACTGACGTCTGGATCCCTTCAGCTGACGTGACAGGAGGGTGAAAAGGACATGCAAGAGAACTTAATCTTTGCCGCAATGGCCCGGCTTCTGCTCTGCATTTTCAATTTACATCCGAATGATGTTAATATCCAAAAACTGCACTTTTCAAACTGCGTCTTTTTAGAATCAACATTGTGCACAAGGATTTCTCCACCAATACTCCCAATACTGTGAGACAAATCTTTCAGAGGGTTTAAGCTGCAATAAAAGGCACTTAGAATCACCTGGAAGTCAAGATCAGGTTTTGTAATGTGTATATTAGCAAACTGGGGAGATTGGTGTTAAATTGCAAATGTTTACTGCTTCACCCGCTGCCCCCTAGTGGTTTAAAAATCAATAAAGCCCTTTAAACACATATACTGTAGGAATAACACAACAATTTAAGAGCGTTCCCCCCAGAATGTGACACCCTCACGGAGTCGAAAGAGACAGACGCACTTCTAATAAGTAAAGTTTAAAAAGGAACACAGAATATTTCCCCCCCCCCACTTTGGCCGGCTGCAGTTTCAAGTCACTTAGCCAAAGATTTTAAGATATGTGAGTCTCGGGGAAGGAATTTTCCTCAGCGTGTGAATCCAATAACAACAGTCCAGCCACCTTTAACTGGAAACACGACGTGCTAATGTCACTGTTATACTGATATCTCCAGAAAACAAAAAATCATTATTTGACGCGTTAAGAGACGCAAACCAAGACTGAGCCCATAATGCAGTTTTCTTATACACTTTTAAATGAGGATGCCAATTCTTAGAATAAGTGTTCAAGGCATTATTCAAAAGAGCTTTTCACATAATGTTGACAATATGTCTTATAATGTTAAAAAACAGGTATAATGTATGCATGGAGGAGTCTGCACAGCCTCTCTTAGTCCACCTACCTTTTCTACGGTGCTGACTGGCTTCCAGGTACATAGACAGGTAAACAACGACGAGCGGAGCCCACCACTGCATGCTGATCATCCTCTCTCACACACACACACACACACACTCTTCTTCCAGCCTCGCTCTCTGTGTCTTCAGATTCACAGTAAACTGATGTAAAAAGGGCGGATTAAATCGCTCTTAATGTTGAGTTTTGAAAACTGTTTTCACACGCAGGATCATTCCTGCATTCACTGTTTTCATTTTTCTGTTGCCTCTTCCCGAAATCCATCCTCTCTCAGTCTATTTTTTCTGTGTGTATGTGTGTGTGTGTGTGTGTGTGTGTGTGTGTGTGTGTGTGTGTGTGTGTTCTCCGCTCAGGCCAGACTGTCTGAGCTCTCATCTGGAAATAATCAGTGCCTGCTCTCTTGGCTGGACTTTTCCCCCCTCCCCGGCTGACTGGTTCAGTTACTGTGTGACTGTCCAACTGACCGGATAACTAGGCAACTGGATGACTGGCTGACTGACTCCCCGATCCGTCGACTAAGCGAAATGAAATCCAACGGGTTCACAACCCAACTGGTGTTACGAGGGGAACAATAGATGGATGGTTTTCTAAGGAAAAACAGGCTTCTGGCTTGATCAAGCATTCTTATCAGCACGATGGTTTCTGCGTTCAGTCCATTATTTCTATCAGTTCTGGTCGAAGTCTACAGACAAAACCTGCTGCAACATGTGACCTGGGGTGTAAAAGCGCTTTGCCAGAAGACTGGAAAAGCTCCATTCAAACTCTGAGGTGGTCGCCCCTCATCCAATCGAACCCTGGTGAAGTTCTTTTGCAGAAAAACACAATCAAGATGACATTGAATGAAGTGAATGAATAGCAAGATCATTAACTGTTAATACAAATAAGGAACATATAAAGAAGCTGCACATCTTAAATTCCCTGTATTGTACAATGAATTTAAGACATTTTGAACAATGGGGGTCCCAGCCAGAGGCTAATGCTATATAGGGGTCCTTGGCATGGCAAGGTTTGGGGGTGCCTTCATTAAGCCGCCTTAAAGGCTTTATATGTGATTTTTCACACTTAAATGTAGAAATCAAGTATATCCTCTGAAAATAACTCTGTGAGTCATGACTGTCTACAATGGGTGTAACACCCGAGTCCCACTGTCTGTGATGTTTTCAGAGTTTTCAGAGTCCTATCTTCACTTTGTTTACATCGCCTGGACGACCGGCTGACTCCTCCCCTTGCGTATAGAAGTTGTTTAATTGAGGGACTAGAGAAAAGAAGAATAACATACTGTACTCACTGCTTAACTGTGTTTCTCGATCACGCTCATTTCAGGTAAATTTACATGCAGTGTGAAGATACGAGTATAATAAAGATCGCTAGCATTAGCATGCTAACACAACAATGCAGCGCGAGTTGTTTTGGTTTCATGCTGATGCGCAAGGGAGACATCTGCTGGATCAGAAAAATCACATATAAAGCCTTTAAACATTGTTATTGTGAGCTTGTTAGCTACTTTTACTCAGATGAGGCGATGCACAGAACAAAGGCTCTGACTTGAAAAAGCTTCTGTTTGATTGCAGGTACAACGTGCAGACGACGACGATGATATAACCCTGACCGAGACAGAAGGAGACAAACAGCTTTGTGTCGGCGAGTCAACATCAACAAGGACGTGAGGGCCACTCAGAGCATCTTGATTCTTTATCCTCCCTCTCTCTCTCCTCCTCACAGCCTCTTCTGCTCTTTGTTGTCAGAGAATAAGTGCAATAAACACACAGTCCCCGTCGTGGTGCCAAGGCATATAATAGATTGTGTAGGTGCTCCGGGTTTCAAGATGGTTTGCTTTCTTGGCACGGCCTCTGAAAGCTGCATCTGCTATAATAAAACACAGATAATATTCCTGTAATGCTCTCGCGTGTAGGGAGTTCAAAAAGAAAAGCACCCACGTCCAATGAGTAGATTAGACGGCAGTAATTAATTAATTTATCAGAACGAGGTCTGTAGATATTAATTTAAATGTTTCAATTCTAACAATGTACCGCCGATAAAAAAAGCCCCACTTTTTTCTTATCTACTCCGTGCTGTTGGAATAAGCGATGACAGTTTTTGTATCTGAACACAGTTTTTTCAGCTAAAATGTTCCCCCGCTCGTTGTTCCCGAAAGGCCGCTCAAGTCGCCGAAAATGCAATCACAAACATCAGCGCAAGGCCTGCGGTCGGCTGCCATTTCATTTTCAGCGGCCGTGAAAAGTATCGCGGGGGGAGTCATAACTCTTAATGTTGATCTGGATACTTTTGGAGAGGCTTGTCGGAAAAACGACAACGACGAGGCATTCAGGTGCTCTGCTTTTTTAGGCTCCAAAATGTAGGAAGAACGCTGGAGGAGTTTCACAAATTAAAGCCAAGAAGAAAAAAAAAGCCAGCAGATTAGAGGACATAAATTATAACCTAGTTAATCTATTAGCATTCAAACTTCATTTAAATGATTAATCTACACAGTGCTGGATGACTGTCTTGGCTCTCCTGCCGCCATATGTTTGATTTAATATCTGCCTGCAGCAGATGGGAAACAAAGGTACCATGCCCTTCTCCTCTTTCCCTTCTCAGGCCTGCAGAACATCAAAAGACATTTACATGGACGAGGAAGCTGGAAGAACGCCTCGGTGGACAAGCTGCATGTGACTCACATGGCTAACGCACAAGGAGGAGGCAGATGGTGTTTTTTTTTAAAGGGGGCGACTAAAAGCCAAATAATAATCTTTTGCCGCAGCTCACGTCTTTTTTTTTCTGTGTTTGTGCACCACCTGAGAGACAAGAAAAAAGTGGCAGTGACCTCTACATGTGCGGGGTTTATAAAGACACAATCCACACACATGCACTGGTTAAACTTTTTTTTTTCCCGATTGTGACCACAAGGGGGCAGCGTCGCAGCACACATCTTGAAAAGAGCCACACTAGCCAACTTCTCCAAGATCCTGCAGTGATTGCTGCTGCTGCTGCTCCAACTCTTCTGGTGATGCTGAATGAATTTCAGAAATAATTGAAATCTATTCAGATAAGGTCTGACAATATGAACGCAGCCACTTAACAAAGATCAAAGGGTTGTTTGGGGGGGGGGTTTAACCCAGGTGGGCACCCTCGAGACATCCTTTGGTTTAATTGCTTCTTCGCTGTAAATCACTGGAATGCCTGAAATATGCAAATCCACACAAGGACACTGTACATTTGAACTTGCAACGAGGCTCGCTTGATAGTCAAATTGCTTGTGCACAAAAAAGTGTGCAGCTGCAGTTTTTAGCTCACAAAGCTGTGTGTCGGGATAATAGGTAAACACCTGACCTTGATTGTACAAACACAGAAAAAGCTGAGGTGTGTAATGCTGAGGGGTTTTTTTTCCAGTCGAGGGATTGTGACTCATGGGGAGTGTTTTGAGTAAAAAAAAGCTCAAAGTCAAAGCCGTGTTATAATATATCCAATATTGGTTGTGACAGATTGCAGGAAGTGAAGCCTGGAAGCCACAGCAGGAGACTGCATGTACTGGATGTAAAACACACTCTCTTCCTGGAGGACTGCCTCCAGCTAGAAACTGAGCAGTGTGTACAAAGCATTGCCGGTCATTGCAGTTGTTGCTGGTGTGTTGACAGCTTGTGTACGAGCGAGCCAAAGCCTGTGAGAGGTGAGGATTTAGAAATTGTAATTATTTCTAAATCCTCAGCCAAAGCTCGGATGAGATGCTTTTTGCTTCATCTGGCTTTCACTGTAAATGAGACTTTGTTCTGCTCGATCAGAACGGTTGAAAAGAGAGAGACAAAAATGAGGAGAGAGAGCGCTGGCGAGCGAGCGAGAGCAGGGATAGAGTGTACCGTGTGTCATCAGGATAATGAGGATTGTGCTGTATTATGGAGGACGGTAAAAATAACACCAAAGTGGGGAAAGTTTGGTGGATTGTTTCTACAGGAACAAGTAAGAGCTGAAACCCTGAGAATGGGTAGTGACGAGGTGCAAGAGAAAAGAGTGTCATAAGGATAATAAGGACTATTAGAGAACACAAAAGTTGGACGATAACAAAAAAAAAAACTTGAAAAAGACTTTAAGGCGGGTCCTCTAGCTTGAGCAAAAGTAAGGTGCAAGTCAAAGGTGTGTCATTATTAAAATTAAGACTTTTTTGTAGTACAGAATTAAGTTGTAAAAACAGTTTAAAAGTTCAATAGTTACACAAAATTGTAATTAAAAGTTTTGGAGGTTTGATGTAAGTAGGAGCAGAAAACTTGAGAACGAGTAGGAACAGGGCGCAGGGAGAACGTTGTGTCATGATGATCATTAGAACTTTTTTTAAATACAGAAACAAAGAGGAAGACTTATGACAAAAGTGGAAAAGAAATATGAATAATATGTTTAGTCGGTCATATCCACTTTTTAAGATAAAATAAGAGCAGAGAGTTTGAGAAGCCTTTAGGGAAACACGGTGTAAGAGAGAAAGTTGAGCCATAAGTAATTATCAGGACATACAAAGACAAAGGTTTAAATATCAACAAAAATCATCCATCCATCCATTTTCTAAACTGCTTTTTCCCTTTGGGGGGTTTGGAGCCGATCCCAGCTGTCATTGGGCGAGAGGCGGGGTTACACCCTGGACTGTTCACCAGCCAATCACAGGGCTACAATCATACACTAGTACACTAATAATTACACAAAAATTTGAAATGTAAACATATTTCAGGATCATTTCTACTTAAAAATAACGTGTAAGATTAGAACGCTTGAAAAGAAGTAGGGACGGGGGGGCACAAAAAGTTTTTAAGTTTTATTAAAAATAAGTCAAGCGGAGAATTTGAAAATGAGTCGGGGGCAGGGTGCAAAAGAAAAAAGTTTAAAAATACTAAAAAGTTGTAACTTTTTTAATCTACTTCCTGCAGAGGAGCGTTCCCATTATTGCAACATTCATTGAGGGGTTTCAGAGAGGTTTCAATATAATCAAAGTACCTGAAAAGAGAGAGAGAGAGAGAGAGAGAAGTGGACGGATTCAAAACCTTCATTTAATAACCTGCTCTAATGTAACTCAGTTTACCAGCTCCAGTGTTGATTTCATTTGGCAAATGCAATGCGCCTCCGTATGTCTGTTATTATTATTTTTGTTGGGTGTTGAAGAAAAAAAAGTTAAGACTTTTTTTTTTTTTTGGATTACAAAAACACTTTTAAATGAGTAAATGTCAGAGAACAGTTTGAAACGAGCTTTTTGAACACTTTCAAACAGACTCACTGACTTCAGCTTACGGCAGTCATCACAAGCTACGAGCTGTTTAGCCCGTCATACTGTAGCTGGCAGCAGGAGCATCACACTTTAAAAACAACACACACACACACACACACACACAAAAAACGAGCTTACAAGTATTCAACCACAATGCTTTCTCATCAGACCTCATAATGCACCCCATCTGTCCATCACAACTCTGCAGCCTGTTTCATCATGGCCCGTCTGAATAGAAGCGCAGTCACAGCTCTGTTTAGCATCGACTCTCTAAATGGAGCTGGCATGTTTAGGACAGCTTTCATTGGCCCCTGAAAGAAGCAGCTCTCGTTGTCTGCAGTGGGAGAGGAGACAGCTACAGCAGCACTCTGATCTTAAATAAACCACCTGTCTCATTACCGTGACACCTTCTATTCATCACCATGCGGTATCTTTAGCCGCGTAGTAAATAAAGCTTTTATAGTTGTTGTGAAAGTAATTAAATGTCTCCATGAAGTTCACGATCGCTAATTTCCTCCTTTGTTCTCCTGCGTGTACTTTTTTTGACCAATTAGTTTCATAACGACCTGATTTTTTCGAGGGGCCAGATGGCGGCCACTGTTACAAACGTTCCGAGTGGTGCGCTGCGAAAATACATAACTGGAAGCGTGAATTATTATCACAGTTGGCAACAACAGGTCTATTATGAAGGGAAAAAGCAGACTCCGAGGAAACCTTTTTTCTCCTGAGTGCAGACGACAAAAAAAAAAAGGTGATCAATTTAGATTTTTTTTTTTGTGTGTGTGTGAAAATCAATTTCCATTTAAAGTCCCCTTTCTTTTCTCCGGGGCTCTCAACCTTATTACATGGTCTTTATTAAGGGATAACATTTCAGGTTTATTTTAGACCTTGGGTGCAGGCGGCTGCCAATGAATCAATTCCAGCCGACAAGGAACGGTGGGTGACGGCCGAAAAACTCCAAACCCTCTAAAGCATTTAAAGCTCCTGGAGGAGTTTCTAAACTGGTCATGAATCAGACTGAGATTAAAACTGATGGCTCATCCCAACATGGAAAGGCGAACTAGACAATCAGGAAGAAGATAGATTCATTCTATATTGTTATTTTTAAGGCCTAAAACTGCTGGGGGGGGGGGGTGTCCGATAGCAGCATGCTGAAGAAACAGCATTTTTTTGAATTATTATTTTTACATTTTCCGATGCACAGATATCACATGATTCATTTGACTGTTAAAAAAAGAAAGATGAGATTGGTCAGAAAACACTTCGCACATATACCTAGAATGAAATGTTCTAGATATTTTCAGGAGTGCATGTGTGAAAACGGCTTTAGTCAGTCACTGAAAACACATCGATTGTGTCATCGATTTGAATTGTCCATTATTTGTAACTTTTTAATTGTATTGCGAGTTTAAACTTAACGTGGAGGGCAGCCACACTACTACCTGTCTCACCCTGTCTGCCTGTAACTGGCCTGTAACTCAGGCCCTCATGCCTGAGTGTGCGCCAGCAGGCTTCTTCTGCGGGCCAATAATAATTTTAAAAAAAGTGTTTATGCAGTCGTGGTGAGAGGGCGAAGACACACGTCCAGAGCGATAACATCTGTCACCGTGATCATGACCGATGCGTTAATCAGACTCACCATTTCCAGTCGGATGCGTTGGCCGGGCCTGATCATCAGCACCTCCACATTAACACACACACACGGGGAGTCGTGTGCACTTTTAACCAGGTAGTCTAGCTTATAACAGCATTAATATTATCTTTTATTCCCAACATGTGTACAGAAGAATTAGCCAGAAGAAGAAGAAGAAGAGGGGTGATCGTCTGAACCTTTATCTCTAGTTTTCTATCTGAGTGCTTAAGATTCAAATAGTGAATGCATTTGCCTTCTTTGTCGGATATGTGTACTTCCTTCCTCTTGCAAAAATTAGAAACATTTTGATCTTGCAGTGTGACTAACTATCAGAAGAAAAAAAAAAGGAGTCATATGGCATAACATAATAGAGCTCACAGTCCCCATGGACAAGCTGCTCGAATTCCAGGAGCTGGTAGAGAAGTGCCGGATGAGGGGCTGGAAAGCTCGCTGCGAGCCCGTCGAGGTGGGTTTGCAGAGGATTTAGCTCCGCGGGGTTTTCTGTGCACTCCATGAAAAATAGGCGTCTTGAGACTGTGCATCTCCATCGCTCTCTATCTGAAGTCTGTATCTTCTGTGAAAGCTCGCTCGACCTCAGCGGACCAAAAACTTCCCTGCACCTGCTTTTTTTTTTTTTCGCAGAACAAAGCTTGCTTCCCTGTGAGACACCATGTGGATGAATGAAAGATAGAGAGCAGATGACCCGGGCTGAACCCAGCAAATGAGGTCAGCTGCAGGTCTGGCAGGCTCTGACTTTGGCAGGTGTGTTTGTCTGAGTGTGTGTGTGTGTGTGTGTGTGTTACTAATGTATGTGAGGTAGCTGAGGTAGACAGGGTTAGGAGGTGAGTTTTAGGAGGCGGGTGGAGGTGTTTGCTGTTGGCTCCTGAAATGGAGAGCTGTGCAACACATCAAAGCAGCTGCAGCCCGGAAAACCCAGATGGCTAATGGCAGGATCCAACTGTAGCCTTCTGCTGATGACGCAGCACTCCGGTCGGAGATAGGCAGAGAGCCGGCTCCATCCGACAAAATACTCAGAAGACACTAAGCAGGCATGACTTAGGAGAGGGAGAGGACGTTGTTTAAGAAAGTGCACATGTGCAGAGTGAGGCCACTGACATCACTCTTTTAAAATCACACTGCTTAGTTTGACTATTACATGAAAAAGAAAGTAAGTCGGGGGAAGTGGAACCCCAAAGTGCTGACTTAATAGCAGAATATTTCCATCCTCAAATGGTATTTGGATTTCAGTAGCATTTTCCCAAATAGTCAGAGAATTGGCTGTCCTTGTGATATGTAAAGCTGTGCTTTTGTGTTAACCATTAGTCAAATAAATCGTAAAAGTCCTACACAGCTCTGAAGGTCCAATACGTCAGATACTTACTGAATTAAATCTAAAATGACCTTACTATATGATCATTAAGGAAACGTGTTATGTTGAAGTGCTGGCTTCTCTGTAAACATTGAGCAGCCAGTATGTCCTCCTTCTAAGTTTTGATTCTGGTGTGGAATGGTCTGGATTTGTTTGGACCAGAGAAGTAGGCAGTTTTTAGGCACCCTTACAAACGGCAGTTTTGCCCCTCGCCCCTCAGTTTGCCTGGCAACCGGCAAACCAACAGGTGTTGCAGCGATGGAAGCGGGCAGGTGAACTGGTTCAAATAGAACTGAGCCGACCTATAAAGCCTCTGCATTTTTCTAATAAGCTCCACGAGCAGTAAAAGTGCTAAAACTAGGATAGATATTGAGGATTCTTTTGAAAAATGGAAAAAGGTTAGAAAGCAGAAAGGTTCCGACACCAATGCGGGGCTGGCTAAACACTGAAGCTTCCTGGTCCACGACATGGCAACCTGCGTGCTCGTTGCTTCTAGGGAGGAGGGGACAGGGGCGAGACAGCTCTCTCTAATGTTTTGAATTTGGGCTGCAGTACCCATTTTAAACACTAGGTGTCACTGTTACCAATTGCTCCTTTAAAAATAGATCAAATAAACCCTTAATACCCATTCCATTACTTTAAATCTGTCAGTACTACTTATAAAATGCACGTAACCGTGTCAACAAGGTGAATTCGTGCCAAAGTATCATCGTAAACGTTTGTCATTACATCAGATAAAGAACAAGATGACTTTGGATGTTCAATGCGGTGAACAGCTGGTGACAAGAAAACTGTCTTTCCTGCACGTTTCATCTCTCAGCTTGTGACAGGATTTTGGTTTGCGTCTTTTCAGCGGCTGACAATGTTCAGGCTTTGACTTTTCCCGTATCAGATTTCAAAACAACATCTGGAGGACGGGAGGGAGAGGGAGGGAGCTCAGCTTGAACCTGCCTTTCTCTCTTCATTGTGCGCACGTCTTTGTCACTGTCAGCCAGTCACAAAGCCCAGCAAAATCCAAATCTCTCCCTTGTTAAAATCTCACACTTCTCTCTCCCCGCAATCCTCTCAAAGCTGTCTACCGCCGAGCAAAGTGCCCTTGTTAGATCAGATGTGGCACTGTTTTTTTTTTTTTTTTCCGGCAATATCCCCTGCTCACAAAGTCTGGATTACACAATTATACTCTACATTTTTGCATTTCAAAGCTTAAGCCCCCATCAAAACACAAACGCACCACACTGAGATTTATGAAAATGAACAAAGAAACTTCCGCACTATGCAAAATATGGATGCATATGGAGCGACATATGTCCTAATCGTAAATGCAAACAGCTGGTTATTAGCACGGTTTATAGTCTTGCGTTCATTAGCTATTCCTTTTTGTCTCTGATTTCTCTTTTCAGGTTATTTACTGTGAATGCCATCCTTTCCTCCCCACTGCCGTCTCATTCATCCGTCTCATTAGCCGCACCGCCTTAAAGTCAGCTCTCAAAGCTTCCCTCCATCAAGGCTTTTTTTCCTCCGGAGCAGACACGCTCTGGTTGCTTTGCTCATTCCCTCACATCCTCAGGACCAGTCAGCGACAACAAATAGCCCGGGACACGCTCGAGCTTCGCAATAAAACAGCCATTGCTCAGTCTTTATGTCCTAAAGTTGAGTCTTGATTCCCCACGCGGTTGTTTGCTTTTTCTCTTTTTTTTGCAGGCTTGTTAAGGAATAACTGGGACCACCCAATGGAACAAGTCCGAATGTCATGGGCTGACGGTTCGGTGTTAAGTCGCAAATATTTGGTCGACGCATCATTGCCTTGGACGGCTTTGGGCTGTTGTGGGAACAAAATATCTCCTGAGACATTTTGAGTTAGAAGGACACAAAAAAAAAAAGTTCAATGCTTCAAATTGAATCATTGAAACAAAGTTTTGTCCTTTCTCAGAGTAGATCCACAACCTCCTCCAAAAACATTTTTTTTCAATGTTTTAATCGGAGGGACTAATTTTGGTCTGACACTTCGACAAGCATGGCCACTTATCAAACATTATGTCAGGTGTGCACCTGTAAATAAAAGGCAGCATTCAAACTTCACTCAACTACTCTCATCTCATTTTGGGAGTGAAACATCTTGAAAGCCTTGGAAGAGAAAGTGTTCAAAAACGCTTTTCGCACCTCTTTGGTGGTATGTTATGGTGCGCATGAGTCAGATTTGGACGCCACTTCATCTGAACTACTGCTTTGAAGTACATTCCACCTGGACAACTTTTATATCAAGGCTTGCTTTCAAAAGTAACAAAATGATTGGACTGGAAGCTTGTTGTCCTAACCCTGAGGGCTTCTGCTATCTGTTTTCATTGGCTAACATTTCTCCGGGTCATATTAGTTATGGATACCTTTGTCGAGGAAAAGTAACATCTGGGAAGTAGTCTAATCACTCTCTCACAAAAGAGCTAGATGAACTTCTTCTTTGTTCTTGATAAATCCCCGCAGGCACAGGAAGTAAACAGACGATAGCAGGTTCAATACATGTGGTGTCCACAGCTTGTGCATTTAGCGAATAATTATGAAGGGCTGCTATATTTCTAAGTTAATATTTCAGCTTTCTTCAGGGGTTTTGTGCTCGGTCAGCACAGTGATAGGAAGGAAGGATAAAATGCTGAAGATCAGGGTGTCCTCATGTGCCTCATAAAATCCAGTCTGAGAGTCGGCTTCCTCCGCATCTTCTCCTCCTATCACTACAACGCAGTCCTTAAAGCCGCCCACCCCGATGATCCGAATTGATCGATTTTTAAGGGCAGCACAAGCGTCCGTCTGTCTTTTTGTTACAGCATTTGATTAGTTATTTCTTCAGCTTTCCTTCAAAACAGATGCTTGGGAAGGACCTGGCAACGTAATAGGGGAAGAAACATGGCACAGAAATCTGAATTTATTCAATCAAAATCCTCAAACTGTGTTTTTTTTCCTCCCTCGGGATAATCGTTTGGATTCATTTTTAATCTTTCTGCGCCCCAACTTTACATCTTAACCCAGGCTGTGAAGAAGCGCTGCCCTAGATGTGTCTCTCCTTCCCAGCAGTCATTTCTGTTATTTATCTCCCCCTCTTGCTCTCTATCCGTCCATCTTGCCTACTCATAACTTATTCCATTATGTCTCTCTCTGCTTCCTCCTCGCTCACACTCCCCAAAGCCCCTCCCCGCCCCTCTTTTTACTTCCTTTATATTTTCTGTCAATTTCGCTCACTTTAATCCTTTTCTCTCTGTGTCAGGAGTGATGCAGCCTCAAGGTCGTTTTTTTTTCTGTAATAATCACAGACAACGCCTCGCAGATAAAAAAACAAAAGAGTGGTAGTGACCCAGCCTGGAGTAGAGGGGCGGGGGTTACAAGTGGAATAAAATGCACACATGCAGGTCAGGATCCTTTTTTTCCCACAGGGTTATGTGGGTTCATTTTGCCATGCTGCATGTGTGCGCCTCTTTGTTTGTTTATCACCACTTGTTCTCTACTGTCACGCCTCACGCCGACCCCCCCCCCCCTCGAGGTTGCGTTCAAGGCCCCTCTGGCAATGACCGTTCTGACCTCAACAACCAGGCACAGACGCCACAGCTGCACTCACCAGCAACATGTGTGCGGCTCGTACCACAGGGTAGGGATTTGCGACCTCGCATGGAACTTTCTCTGTGAACAGAGAGAATGAGGCCACCGGTGGGGTTGTATGGATTTTTTTTTTTCTCTCTCTCCCTGTGTTGATACTCCCCAGTGCTCAGAGCGAACACTGACCCTGGCAGTTCGCTGGCAAGCCGGTGCTCCCATTGATCACTTTGCACACAGTAAACAAAGCCCGCGACGCCGACTATACCCGCCCTTGCTCCCCATCATCCCTCACAGCATCTCTGAGCCTGCGGATGGGACTCCAGGGCCCAGACTGGCATCAGTGCATCCATAATCCTGCATTTCCAGGCTGAGGCTTGCTTTGTGCTGATAAAACTTTACTGCAATATATAAAATAAATCACATAAAGAATATTTATTAAATCCGTTATCAGCACAGAGTACAGCCCCGGAATCCCAATAGATCTTTTTCTGCGCAGTAGATAAGAAAACTTATGAGATTGGAGGCAGAGTAGAGGGGCTTATTTATTTAAATATTTCATCAAATCTGTTCTGGTCAATAAAGTTGATGGTATTAGATGATTTGTCTTGAGTTAAGGGTTCTGTCAACTAACCATGGAGCCATCCCGGCCAGCATTTAGGTTTCATAACACAGGAGGGTGGGGGGGTCGGGGTGGTCGAATGGGTGCTAGAGCTGGTCCTTGACGTCACGCTTGTGCAGTTGGGAGCTGATATTCCAGGGTCACAACTTTGACATAGGAGAAACCTGGGGAGTGTTGGCAGATATGTTGGTAACGGAGAGAATATTGCGCTATTTTGTCGAGGATGAGTGATTTTTTAGAACCTAAGTGACATGACTCAGACAGCCGAATGACCTTGGAAGATGATAGAAAGTTACGCATCGATACAATATCGTGATATATTAGCAACCCCTAAAAATATAATCGTTTCCACCCTCCAAAATATGCCCCACATGGAAAAAAAATATACATGCTAGCTGCTCCTGCTACAGATGAGCAAAGAACAGTGTGGTGCTAGCTAAAAGGGAAAGGTTAGTCAAGCTAGCAAAACATCAGCCATCAACTTCTTCCAATCTTACATTTTTAGACTGTATTTACTTCTTCACTTGAAACTCCAGATAAAATAAGCCACTAAACGCACCAAAACAACAGTTTAATGTTACTCTGACGTTCTTTGTCATACAGCGGAGGCTGCTAGCAAAGCTGCTGCTAACGCTAGCTTAAGATGTTTCCTCAGTCTCTTCTGCTTTTTTCGGTGAGAACTCCCTCAGTGTACTGAACCAGGCTATTAAAAATTGATAGATAGCAACAAATCACATCAATACACAAATCCATAGGTAAGAAATGTAGCCTGCAGGTGTTAAATAATATAATATAAATGCATATTTTATTGGACTACTACAAGAAATGCACTCCGTATTGGCTTATACTCAGATCCAATCACTGGAATTGATTTGGTAGATAAAAAAATATGTATCAAGTGTCGTCAATGAAAAAGCTTCCACATCTTTTCATTTCATGGAGGAGAAGAGCTCCTGATGACATCACAGGGTTTTAGCCTTTTTGGGGGTCTCGAAATATGTGCAGCGCCTCGCAATACCTCCTCTTCCTGTTGTGCAAGAAACCGGCAGCCATTGATTCAAGACGTTCACCTACAGGTGGGCGAACTCCTACTCATACATATTTCATTGTGCTGAGTACAAAGGCAGAAGCACCAACACCTGCTCCAAGTATTCAGAACACTTCCACTCAAGCGGACGAATCACCAACAAAGTTTGGGGGAAGTTCCTCGGCGATCGGGGAAGAACCGCTGATAACGCTGCACATAATTAAACTCCAATTAGATACACAGTAATTTAATCCCATAGTATCCGTTTTCCTCGACAACATGATGCAACCCTTTGTGTTTTAAAAGAGGAAAACCAATACAGCAGCATTGTTCTCTCTGTGTGAATCTATTTCTGTCTTGAAAGAGAATATACTGTCTTTATTTTCCGCCGTTTCCTGATTGCATATGAGGTGACAATGTTCTTTGTATGCTCAATTGCTTCCTGGGTTGCTCCCCCCCCCCCCCCTTCCCCTCGTCTCGCAGAGATGTCCCGCCGCGATCAAGACGAATCAGCCTGGCATAGAGAGAGAGAGAGAGCCCAGCCGCTTTACCTTTCACATTATTTGCACTCACGACTCTTTTGCGCTTGACAACATAATTACCAAAGCCGAGGCCCCGTGCAATTAAAAAGCCAGCGACTGCTGACAGCGAGGGCTCGCGCACTGGGAACACGGCGGGGATGAGACAGGATCTCGACAAAGGTGTTCTTATATGATCTGTCCCATTGTCGGGAAAAAAAAAACCCTGACAGGAGTGCACCGAGGATAGTGAACCGCGCTGAAGTTTTTCCGTCTCAGGGGAAATGATAAGATGATCTAGATGCCCCTGAAATACAATAAATCTCGTCTCATTAGCATGCGATGAGAGAGGAGCAGGAGGGAAGGCGGGCATGAGTGGTATAGGGGGACTTTGGAAAAACTTGTTATTTTATGAGTTGATGAAAGAATTGTGGGGTCAAGTTTACCTGTCTGGGATTTAAATGCGCCTCCGTTCCGGCGCTGGACCTTTTCAAAGAACTTGGCCCACAACGACGGCCCTTCAAAGGGCCACCGAAGGCCAGATTGAAGGACGTGAGCCAGATGGTCAAGCCTCACAAGGGTTTGGACTAATGATGCATTCAGATGCACCTCATTAATGTGAAAATGTAAACAGTTCCAAGTTTTTTTTAACAAGTCAACTACAGTTTATAATATGTTAGTTTTAGCTAACATTTCTTAATGTTTGCCTTGAAACCAGTGTCAAACTCAGCAGTATTTCTGAGTTCAAAAAAGGCGGTAACACTTTATATTAAATACACTCTGTTAAGCGTAAAGCATTAGCTAAATATTGATTCATCACCGATAAAGAATTGTTCCAACATTCATTCTTATCTTTACTTAATTTATAAGCACATAGTCAGGGTTACTAAAAACAGCAAACTTCAATGATACCATTTATGATTTTTCTGCTGGTCTACCAGGCGAAATATGGCACATTCTTCCTACTAGGCTTTACTGGTTCTGCCCAAATTCAGAGCCACATTCTTCAGCCACATTCTTCAGCATTGTTTGAAACAGGTCTGACCTTTTTGACCCACCATGATGCACTCAGTATAGAAATACAGACATTGGAGCATCCCGAGAATGAGGTAGCTACCTACACGTTATGATGTTGTGTAACAGTCCTGGATAAACATCGCTAGGACAGTCAGGACAAATTAATTCAACAGGTCAGATGATTCAGTTACCAGCTGATAAAAATGTCCCTCGGGCTAGGTAGCTATTTCGATGAACACAAACACAAAAACATACACACACACACACACACAACCTCACACAGGTCTGCTTGTAAGCCTGAGTGCATGAATGCACCTGTGTTGAGTGTTAAGTTTGAATAATTGTCTCCAAGCATCTATTTCTATGGTAATATGTGCAACCCTTCTGTGCATTCAACATAAATCCAAAATATAATTTTCCCTTTTTAATGAAGAAAAATTACCAACTTGTGGCTCCACAGCTTGTTAGACGGACAAAAAATGACTGGAGTTCCCGTCGGGGTACATTGCTCCAACCTTTCCAAATGAGCTCTCCATCACACCTAATCAATAATTGTCAACCCTTGTTCCGTTCAGCGGCTTTCAACTAGTCCAAACTTTGCATCGTTCTGCCAAGTATTGCGGTATCAAGGCTGCAGATTAATCAGGTGTTTTGTGTTGCGCTCTTGCATGCAGACTCCACCAGCCTGTTTTGTAAAAAAAAAAAAAAAAAAAGGGGAAATACTGGAAGCTACAGAGCAGTGAAGTCCCAAAAAGGTAAAACAGTTGTTATCTTGTGCACAAAGTTGTTGTGCACACAAGAGAAGTACGTCGTGCAGTTGATATAGTCAGAAATTGGGGAGAGAGAGATAGTCCAATGGGAATGACATGCTGGAAAGGAGCCACAGTCCGGATTAGAACCGGGGCCGCCTGCTTGGAGGAGCCATAGCATCCGTACACATGACGCACGCACTACCCACTAGGCAACCGGCGCCCCAACAAGTTTTTATCTTGTGTGCACAAGGTAATAACTTTTGCATACCAAAAGAAACTTGCAGGCACAAAATAAAAAAAGGAACCTCAGGGGCTCTGGGAAAACATCTGAGGAGAAACCAACTCCAGCTGACAAGAGATTAGCCAATTGCTATGCTTTTTCAAATATTTCAGAAACTTCCACTTTAGTTTAGATACATAATACACAACGGCAGAACAATCCTACAAGAAACAGTCAACCCTGAAATAACACAAATGTCTACCCCCCACCACCCTGTGAGCACTGAGCCATGTTCGGGATGTAATAGCATTTTCATTAGAAAAGTTTATTTGTTTATTGGCAGTTTTTTTTTTTTAACAAGATATGATATTTGTTTGATTATGGAAATACACAGGGAGGCAGGGGTTCAGCTCAGGAAATGAAAAGGAAGGCAGTGAGGCGCAAAAAAACAAAATGTTGTGTAAATTAAGTCGGTCACGGTGTTTAATCAACCTCGCGTCAAGGAAGCAACTTTCTGGAGCTGTCAGCATCAAAGTCTGATTTTTGAACATCACTGCAGACTCGGTGACCTTTCCAACTTGCACTTAATAAAACATACAGTATATATATCCTTGATTCTCCAATACTTACTGCACAATCTAGTAAACAAGACCGAAGAGGATATGCTCAGTATAAAATCTGACTTTGCAAGGTGAAATCCCCATTGAGATCTACACCTTGGCTATCACAGATTTGTTTTCGTTTAACGAGTTCATGACTCCAGCTGGCACATTATATATCAGCATAACCTCAGAAGTCATGCAAAGAAAAAAAATAAAGTTTAAAAATTGAAGCCCTGCTGCTTGACTTCAATAGAAAAAGTTTGTTCAGTCCAGAAGTAATAAACAAGGCGACCGATGACCTGCGCCGAGAGTTAATCGAATCCGTCTGAGGGGATCGTGGTCAGCTGAGCAGTGTACAAAGGATTAATTGAGAATGATGAAATGTCAAACAGGAACAGGAACATATACATAATGAGATGAAAGGGCTCACTGCCAATGTAAAGTTTGACCGAGACTCAATTACCTCCCGTCTCGGTTCACAGTTTCTTATGCTACGGGATACTGTAGCTGCCAAAAACCATAAACCTGTCCTTTGTTTTAACCTTTATGTATTCAGGGAGGTTTTTACGCTGCGGGGAACGCCAGGAGTTACACATTCACACCTTGAATCGACCCAGTACAACATGTCTGAGTGGTCTGCTGAAGTATTGGAGGATCACCTCACAGTGACACAGTGACAGACCAATGGCCAAATAGAGATTAGCGTTTCTCCAATGCCTCCAATGACAGCACGGCACTGTAGCTTCAGTATACAGCTCCATACTTAGACACCCTTCTTTTCACCTGAGTCATCACCTGAGAGCCACCCGCTCACTCTACTGCTGCTCATGAGCTCTTCTGTCAGCACTTTATCCCAGCTTCCTGTGACCTCTGAAAGTTTCAGCCATAACAGCAGATTGTTTTGTAGATTGCTGGGCTGCAAACCGCTTCACTGTATCTTTGTATGTTCAATTCAGGCAGGTGTGTAATTTAAGATTCACTTTAAGCTTGAATCATGTAGTAAGTCGGAAGACTGATACCAATAACACATGTTCAAAGACTCAATTAAAGGTGACAAAATACACTTTACCATGTTTTTCTAACTTTAATATGTGTCCCTAGTCCGTCTACAAACCCCTCCAGTTATGGGAAAAGTCCATCCTCTCGTGTTTTTCCAGCTCCACATTTCAGAAAATGTGTGCTCAAACAGGCCGTTTGGAGATTTGCCCTTTATGACATCACAAAGGGCAGTAACCCCTCCCCCAGGTGGGTGACACTCCCACAGCTAGGTGTTTGTTCTGACCTCTGAGTCTGCCTTCTAACTGTAAACAATAGGGCATGGAGCCAGAAAGAGCCACCAAAGCCCTTCCAGAGAGGGGGCGTGGTCAGACACAGCTCATTTGCATTTAAAGCTACAGACACAGAAACAGCCTGTTCTGAGCAGGGCTGAAATAGAGGGGTTTAATCAAATCAAATCAAATAACTTTATTCATCCGTTAGGAACTTCATTTGTGTAAAAGAGCATCAGTACGCATACAGCTAGACACAAAAACAACAGCAGAAACACACACATACAAGTGGCTCTATTAAAAGCATGATAAATAGGTCATAAAAAATTGTTATGAGCGGTTAAATGAGTGGTCTTAAAAATAAATAAGAAATAGATAATTTGTTCATGAGCCTGATGGATGTGGGAGCAAAGCTTGACATGGCTCGATTAGTCCGGAAAGTGAGAGATCTGTATCTGTGGCCTGAGGGGAGACGGTTGTAGAGATGGCAGAGTGAGTGTGTGCTGTCTGAGGCTATGTGTTCTCCTGTTGTAGATACTGATCAGTGGTTCCTGCTGCTGTCCGATTATTTTGCTGCTTATTGTTATGATCCTGCTTAATGGGTTACGATGAATGTTTGGCAGAGACCCAAACCAGGCTGTGACGTTGAAGGAGTTTTCTGAGGAAGAAGAGACGCTGCTGGCACTTGGAGAAGATGGATTTGCTGTTGGGTTGGAAGGTGAGCCCGTGATCAATTATTGTCCCGAGGTATCTGTATGATTCAACCCTCTCTATGGGCTGGTTGTTGACTGACAGAGTGGGGATGCTGTTAGGTTCTTTCCGGAAGTCAACAACCAGTTCTTTGGTCTTTGAGGTGTTAAGGTCAAGACAGTTCAGCCTACACCATTCTGCGAAAGAGTCTATCTCAGCCTGCAACTGTCCCTCTGAGTTGGTGGTATCCATAATAACGGTGTCATCAGAGTATTTAATGTATGTTATTCCTGGGCTGGTGCTCCTGCAGTCATTTGTGTAAAGTGTGTAGAGAATGGGTGAGATGACAGAGCCCTGGGGGGCTCCTGTTGAGACTGTTTTAGATGAGCTGAGGTGACCGTTGACTCGGACCCTCTGGTTTCCATTTGTCAGAAATGAGAGGACCCAGAGGATCAGGTGCGGGTTGGTATCCAGCTCGAGCAGTTTACGACCCAACAGGTGGGGTTGCACAGTACTGAATGCACTTGAGAAGTCCACAAAGACTAGTCTAATAAATTACTTGGACTTCTCAAGGTGTGCATAGGCTTCATGCAGCAGAGTTAGAACAGCGTCGTCCACACCCCTGTGCTGTTTGTATGCAAACTGGAGAGGGTCGGCATACATATTGACCTCCTCCTGGAGTTGAGAAAGAACAAGCCTCTCAAAGCCTTTCATAACCAATGATGTTAATGCAACGGGTCTGTAGTCATTGTTACAGGTGGGATTGCTCTTTTTGGCTACAGGACAAACAATTGCTGATTTCCAGAGTGACGGGATTGAGTGTTCTTCAAGGGAGCGGTTGAAGAGATTGCAGAAAACACCAGCCAGCTGGCTGCAGCATGCCTTCAATAAACGGCCACAGATCTGACCAGGTCCTGGTGCTTTGTTTGTTTTTGTTCTCTTCAGCATTTTTTCTACTTCAACCTGCTTCAGTTCCAGGTTTGAATGGGAGAGGGTCATCGGGGTGAGTTCACCTATTAGCTCCTCTCGCTCCCGTGTGTAGTCAGTCTGGTCAAATCTGCAGTAGATTTGGTTCAAGCTCTCTGCCATATTGACACAGACTTCTGCCCCCCCATTAGTTATTGCTGGAGTGTTGGTAGGGAGGCCAGCCAGTGTTTTAACACCTTGCCAGGCATCCCTGGCTTTTCCTTCCTGGAAGAGCTTCTCAACTCTGTCCTTGTAAACTCTCTTGGCAGCTTTTATTTGTTTGTTCAACTTATTTTGTATGATTTTGGATTCAGTCCTATTTCCTGATTTGAATGCTATTTTCTTTTCATTCAGAGTGTTTTTCAGGGCTTTTGTGATCCAGGGCTTGTTGTTAGAGAATACCTTTACAGTGCTAGTGGGGACAATCATGTCCTCACAAAAGGTGATGTAACGAGACACCACATCAGTTGCTTCCTCAAGGCTGCTCCCATTGGTCAACACCTCCCAGTCTGTGCAATCGAAGCATCCCTGTAGTGTCTCAACCACAGTCTCGTCCCACTTTTTCACCACCTTCTTAGCCACGCCCTCTCGTTGCAGTTTCATGCGGTATGCAGGAATGACATGTACAACATTATGGTCCGCAGTACTAAGTGGTGGTTTGTTGTAGGCTTTATATGCGTTTTTTACATTTCTATAGGCATGATCAAATACAGGCTCAGAGTGGATTTTTCCAAATGAAAATCACAGACATGTTTTGAAGAGCTCTGAGACTTATTTCAAGTCTTCTTGTTGAAAAGGAGGAGAACATCTGATGTTTAAAGGAGAGATATGCTGCTAACTTGAGTTCTTTCTATTTGAATACAGTAGAGTTCTTGCGATAGGCCTTTGGCTAATCATTTATTCAGGGTTGGAACTATTGAGGATTGAAAGCAATCTAAAACAAATAACCAGTGGATGTTAACCTAATGGCATATTGATTTAGAAATGCTGATTATCTACAACAGTGTCATTTCTTGGTTGTGTGGACAAAGTACTTTTACTTTTACACAAGAAATTCACCTGCCTTATCATTTTCTATAAGCAGGCTCAATTTCCAACAATTTATAGTCCTCCGAGGAGACGCTATCTCTTCATTTAGTCACCTTTAAAGCTCATTTTAGTCAGACACCTCCTCCTACTCTTCCTGCTGCAGCTGTCCTTTACCTCACTCCATTATGTTATCTCGTCTTAAAGCAAAGAATGATCAACGCCTAGAGACTGAAGTATACATTTTCATGGCAAGTAGCGAGGACAGGAAGTGAGGATGTGAAATGTATGTATTTGACACCCACTGCTCAAATTAAAAGACAGATATTGGCATCTTCTGTCTCTATAGATGTTCAAGTGATTCAGTTTGTCAGTAGAGGATTCAGAGCAATTTGTTTGTACATGATCCTGGGAAATAGTTGGGAGGTGATTGTGGAGCAGAATAAATAGCCTTGTTGAAGTGATAAATGTTACATGTACAAGTCGACGTGTGTGAAGGGAAGGCTGTGAGATGGTTAAAAGGTCTTATATGCGCGCTCACCGATGGAAAAGAAGGCTGATCGGGTATTAACTTTAATAGCCTATTTACCACAATGACAGCTGGCAATATATCATGTTCGCAGGAGTCAGAAATCAGCACAATACTGGCATTTTTCAATCAATGCCATACATCCACATTATACTTCACAATGGAGGTCATGGAGGCCGTTCAAATAGAGTCGAATTCGTTATTAAATTAACCTTCAAAGGCTAATTTGTTTGTGCATTCGGTATCCAAAGATCCCCATGTTGATTGCCAGACAATACAAATGTTCTGAACAAAATCTGAAAAAAAAAAATAGAAACCTAAGCCTGCTGTTCATTTCTGCCTTCCACTTGTAAAGATAATAACCAGATGGCGGGACCACGAGGAATTAATGTGAAGTTATTTGAGAAGTAATCATCTTAAAAAGGAGGAAGATGGTTGGGAAATTGGTGGCCCATGCCTTCTGTTACAGCAAGTCTCAGTGGAAGAGTGAGAAGTATGAACAAAATAATAGGCGAAAGGACGGCATGTCAATAGGATGGAAAGTCCTTCATATGGTCTCTGAAAAGGTTGGTTGAACTGTTGGTTGGGTTCTGCAAGCGTCTTTAGCAAACAACGGATCTCCAATGTCTACATTGGAGACGGTCATTTAGTTGAGATAGGTTTGTAAGGTTCCAAATGTTTAAAGCTAACTTGAAGATCGAAAGGGAAAGATACAACTTTTTGACACAAGTTAGATTTATTTGTTTTTCTGTATGAAAGCCTTAGACATAACTTTGGTTAGATGCATTTCATGCACCAGGTAAAGCTGCCAAACATGAGACAACAAAACAGCCCGAAGTTACGTGAATGTTTGAATATGAATGTTTTGAATAAAATCTGCAGGGAGTTAAACTTTGCATCTTGCTCTGTCACTCTTTTCTCTTCTAAGTTTCATCTCTCACCGTCTTCTTAGCCTCGGCCATTTTAGCATTGCCATTGTGAACTTGAACCAGAAAGCCATAGGATCATCTTGAGAGATGACCTCGGCCTGTTGCCAAAGTACTCTAGTATACAGGCGATCGGGCCGCACATAGGGAGAGACGCCTTTCTCCCTGTAGAAAGTTATGATGCTACTTCCGTCCATCCAGTAAGGCACATTCTCATCATTGCATTGCAGTTCATGTTTTGCAGTGATGGCATTAACGCTCCATCTCTTTGTGATGCTTTTGTTGTTCTTCAAATCAAACCTATCTACATAATACACATTGCAAGGACAAACAGTACTTTTCAGCAGACTTTTTTTTGCCTCGAGCGCTGTGTTTAATTGCAAAGTAGTTCAACAGTTTTTTGTAAGAGAAAGCCAATTGATACAAACTCAATTATTCCAGCCTGGCCTGAACAATATTGCTGAAAGAGTATACAGTACATTTGCACTGCTTCAAACAAACACATTCTCAGAAAAACCATCTCCGATTTGCATATTATCCATTAAAAAGTGATTAGCAGTTTCGTAACCCACCAGCCCATCGCTAATAACACTCCACGTCGATGATAACAAAAGCACTTCAAATTAATGTGATTAAGAATGTCAGTTTTTAAATTAAACATCAACTAGCATCGCTTTGTTGAACATAACTAAAGTAAAATATTACCCATCCAACAGCCCAAACCAGCTCTGTTGGCATCACAGTAGATGTGTTACGAAACAGCTGAATTTACTATGGTTGCCAAGCAAAAAGTCTAATTCTACCCTCCAGAAAAAGCTCTTTCCATCAGTGGCTCACAACAAAAGAAGCCTTTCTATTGTTCCCCAACATCCATAACAGTAGAAGACTGCAAACACTGTGCTAGGATGCAGAATTGATATTCATAAAGTGTACAGTAAAAGACAAAGGTACTGAAAAGGTTAATAGAGTGTGCATAATCTATTCCCCCCCAAAAGATTGCAGTCGAATTACTCTCCAAGCCTGGAGGAAAAGCTCAACTCATAGCAACAGAACAAAAGGTAAAAAAATGTACAGGTATTTGCACAGTTGTCACTTTGCAAAAAAGACCACTGGAGCGAGTAAATACTTTACTCCCTCCTTTTTATTTCTATACCCTAAGCCTCTGCCATCAGTTGGGCTTGATGACATCATTTCAGGCCACCGATCGTAAGCCCACTGCCCTGTCCAGCATATGTCTGCATTGTGGTTCCCTCTGATTCTACGGGCAAGTAAAAGAAAAGGAAGACTGATGCAAACAAGCGTAATCAGCCCCCCTGAGAGGCTTTTGCTGATGGGTTAAACTAGTGCCCTGGCTGCCAGCAGCCATTAGCCACTGCGGCTAGTGCCAGCTCTGACAGAGCATGGGGATGTTTAGGACTCAGAGATAATTTGAAAAAGGCCCTATAATTGGCTACAATCCGTCTGACAGCTTTGAGTGGAATTCCCCCGGGCCTCAATATCGATGAATCTACCTGATTTGAGCCAGAAACTCACCGCCTTCTGAAAATGTGGGGTCTATTTTAGAAGTGTTGTGGCAATTGCTGGAACTTGCTTAATCCCAGGTCCTTTAAACTATGAGATACTTTGTGAGAGGATGTAATGGCGTGTAGCGGTGATGCGTCAAAGCAATTACAGCTTTGGGAAATAATCAATAACTTAGCTTTATTTGTCTTTATGAATTGACATATTCTGCTATGAGCTGCACCAACCTGAGAGATCGTTGACGCTTTGATTGGAAGGTTAAATGTTTGCTTTGATTAGCACAAGGGCCATGGACATCATTTTCTACGGTTCCACCAATCAGCTCCATTTTGCCCATTTCTGGGTTAAAATAAATAACATCACCAGCACATAATGTGGGCGCCAGTTGCAGGAGTATTTTGGCATCGTGTTAAACAGAAGGAGTCTGAGATGTGCTCTCCATGTTAACATCAATGGTGGGAAACGCTGGGAGGAGAGGGCGGGGAATGACTTGCAGCAAATGACCGAGGTTGGACATGAACCCACGGCTGCTGCCAGGACGATAGCCTGTGCACATTTTTAACCACTACTGTGGTTTGTTTGTTTGTTTGTCGGCCCAACCTGACCTGGGGCCCCCAAACTGTTACACTCTTCCTGCACAATGCTTTACTCGGCCTCCTCTTATGGAAAGCTTGTGGCTGTAGTGTAACAGGACACTTTAGACAAAAAGAAAGTACACTTTATTCACAGTATAACCATGATAAACAACACTCCAGTGACCGTTTAATGACTTGATCAATGCTGTGACATACAGCCTGTCATGGACTGTCAGGAAGATTCAATTCTCTCTTAAGTTGTCTGCATAAAAATAAAAAAAAACTCAACTTCTTTACAACCCCTCGTGGGGGCAGGGTTTAAAGCTGTTAAAAAAATTGGTAGGATAACTCTTCTGTGTTGTCTATATGTGGATTTTTAACAAAATAATCCACAGCAAACTATTGTTGTGGTTGTTAGAGTTTGGCAGTAAAATAGTCTGCGGCTGAACAACTGTATTAAGGAGTGTATCAGTGTCTGAAGGACATAGATGTGCTTACTGTGCAGGTTTTAATGAGGCAGCACTCTGCCACTGAGGCCACAATGGTCCTTGATGATTAAGCTCCTGAAAGTTCTCTCTGTCATGGTGTTGCATGTCTTTAAGTGTGCTCTCTCTCAGTTGCTAAAAGTAACTCCATGCCATCGCTTTCTTTCTTTTTTCGCACAGTGAAGACCACAAACTTCAGAAACTCCCATTAAAGTAGGAGGGAAGACAGTTTGTGTCACTGTGTTAATTAAACCAAAGGGATAACAGGGGGGGGGGTTGGTAGAACAATGCGGAGCGTGTCCCTCTTA